>NW_028154075.1:12500-88707 GCF_964211835.1 Anser anser | reverse complement strand
CAACACTATCTCCCTTAGCATTTTAGACCAAACGAATATTTTTAATAACATGTAACTAGTGATTTTTATCTAATGGAACAAACTTCTTGTAGCATTATGTTGTTGGAACATATTCTATTTTAAAATGATAAAAGTAGCTTGATACAGATTACTACAGAAAATATAAAGATACAATTACTACAGAAAGTCCTACAGACTCTTCTTTCATAGAACTTGCAAAGCAAGTATTCAACTAGAAATAGGTGTCTGAACTGGTTGCATAATATTGTAGCATTATGAAGCAACATCTGAAGGCTGAACGTTTTTCAGACAGGACATCCAATCTTATTCGTGGTGTTGCCAAAATACAGTGAGTTGTTCTGAAGGAGCATGTGCCATTTTATAATGACAATTCATAGGGGCTGGTTTTTGACTGGAATGGGGTTGTGCCTGCACTGAAACAGAGGAACATAGCTGCTTTGGTTTTGACTCCAATACATTACCATATGATAGTTTCAGATTTGAATCTGTCTCTCCTCCTCAGAATTCAAAGGCATTAAGGTACAGACTTCTGTTTGCTGTACATCTCTCTGTAACAATGTCTCAGAATTAAAACAACAAACCTGCTCCTCAACCCAAAGGTTATGACAGCATGTATTAATGGCTAAAATAAATACATTTTCCCAACAAGACAGATTATGCAGCAATATTCAGACCTGAAAAGGTCAGCAAAGAACTCGTCTGGGAGCAGAACCAATAAATTATTTGTGTGATAAAAGCAATGTGTTGCCTAGAACAAAATGCACTGTGTTTTTTAACTCTGACAATTTATTTTCCTTATAAATAAAACATTATCCATGGTAAAACAGTGTAGTGTGCAGTGAACAGAAATAATCTACAATTTTTAGCATGCACTTTAACAATGGTGTGAGTAACAGTGAAACAAGTTCAGCAGTAGATGGAGACTAAGAGCTGGCTCTACAGGTAGGGAGGAAGAGCTGTAGTTAGAATGATCCTAACAACAGTACATTATAACCATCTCTTGTTGCAAGATGTACAGCCAGCTAAAGGGAAATCTCATAGTCACAAGGAAGTTTTTATACTGTTTTTTCTTTTTGCCCAAAGTTTCCATTCACTTACTTTTTTTTTATTATTTTTTATTATTATTTTTTTAATAACACAGTGCTTTGTACATACAGCACTTTGTAGCATTTAAGTCACAGTATCCCCGCCTCACCACCAACCTCCCCCTTCCCCCCCCCCAGAAAAAAAAAAAAATAGCAGTAAAAACAATCACAGTGGAAATCTTTGCGTTCCTAGTCAATTTCAAAGGAGTATTTAGGTCATACTTTCCAACTCTGTATAAGTACTTTGTTCTCTCTTGCACCAAGCAAAGCTCCAAGAGGTCTTCTCAGATGTGCAGGCTATGTATTGTGATCAAATTACAGCACTAAAACCTTCATTAACGGTAACTTGATGGATCTTTCTGTAAATTTCCAGATGGAAAACACCAACTGCAACTTTTGTTACATGTACACCTTGTCCTATGATATTCCAGCTCAGGACCTTCAATATTTACAGATGATAAGAACGCATTTAGGCACTTTTTCTTGAATAACTAATTATGAGTATTATGACTTCAATAGATGTCTCTAAAACTCAAGGACATGCTGCTTCTTTTTCTACTAATATGTAAATTGTCTCAGCTCATCTGTGATGCTTACGAAATTCTAGCAAGTTAAAGTGTGGTTAGTCATGACTAAAGGTCACTCAGCTAAGAGAATGTTTTCTTCTGTTACCTTATTCTTTCTTCCTTTCTTTTTGAATTTAGAACTTCGGTTCTCTCATCTTCTTTCCATTTGTGTTTTTCATCCTTCCTTTTTTTTTTTTTTTTCCAAATAAAATGTAACCTTTTGGGGGATAATTATTAACAGACGTATATGGTATCTACCTTACCTTTTGTACAATACTATAACAAATATGTAAATCATCTGCTGATATAATTGCTAATTTGAAAAAAAAATGAAAAAAACGAAAAAAAAAAGAAAAAATAAAAAAAAGAAAAGAAATATCTATGAATGAAATTGTGAGTTACACATTGGCCAGAAATTAAAACTTTAATGGTTTTAACTCTTCATACTTCCCTAGCTTTGGCAGCACATGAAGCAAGATTCTGTAAGCTATGGATTGAAGTCTCTGAATTTGTCCTGAAACATGTGTTCAATGCTGATTCAGATTCTGCAGATGCCTGATGTTAGAATTAAAGTTTATTTATTTATTTTAAGCAGATCAAAGAAAGCAGATCAGCTCTTTCAAAATGGGTCACTGGCATAACATAATAACAGACAAGGAAAATTTCGGACAGGAAAATCCTGGATTCTGTTTTCTCCAGGCAATTTGCTCATATCATGTAGTATTCACCTGAACTAGAGCTATGTTCAGTAGAGAGGGATAGTCATCTTAAATGGTACCTCCATCAATATTCTTGCAAGGAATACCCAGAAAACTAGTTCATATTTAATATCTATACTGTATATGTTGAAATAGGATGGATCTGATAGCTTTGGTCCATAGAACTGGGAGCAGAATAAAAACTGAAATGTATCACAGTTGTACTGATAGGAATACACCTTCCTGTCCTGTCCCCCAAATTAAAATGACTATCATCAGCAAAGAAATTGTGAATCCATTTTAAAGCATTCCAGTGAACTGCTTTCCATGAGAAAGGAGAAGTTAGGGGAAAGGGAGGGAGAAGGGCAATGGCAAGGGTGAGGGCAAGAGCAAGGGCAAGGGCAAGGGAAACGGCAGGTCAGAAAAGGACAAGGCAGGACAGGGTAGGGCAGGACAGGGTAGGGCAGGAAAGGGCAGGGCAAGAAAGGAAAGAAAAATGAAGGAAAGGAAAGAGGGAAGGAAAGGGTAGGGCAGGAAAGGGCAGGGCAGGAAAGGAAAGAAAAATTAAGGAAAGGAAAGAGGGAAGGGAAGGGAAGGGAAGGGAAGGGAAGGGAAGGGAAGGGAAGGGAAGGGAAGGGAAGGGAAGGGAAGGGAAGGGAAGGGAAGGGAAGGGAAGGGAAGGGAAGGGAAGGGAAGGGAAGGGAAGGGAAGGGAAGGGAAGGGAAGGGAAGGGAAGGGAAGGGAAGGGAAGGGAAGGGAAGGGAAGGGAAGGGAAGGGAAGGGAAGGGAAGGGAAGGGAAGGGAAGGGAAGGGAAGGGAAGGGAAAGATTATATAATATATTATATTTTTTATTTTTATTTATTTATTTATTTCATTTTCTGAAGAGTTCTGCAATTTCTAGGAAATAATGCAATTTCTCATGTGTTTTATAGGTAAGATTCTGGAAACATTGACTTCAGTACAGAATGTCAGTGTACAAAAACTTTCCCACCTTGCATTTTACACTAAATCTGACTAAAGAACCTATCAAGAGACTTAGCAAATCATCATGTCTTACTGTAAAGTAATTTACAGTTGCATTTTCAGGCAGGCAACAGCAGGCTCAAAACCCATTACAGCCAAAGATAACAACATTAACTTAATCCTGACAGGCAAAATACTGTAGTCAATACAGTTGCAGGTATGGTTTGTTGAAATACCAGCTGCAAATTGCAAACAATGACGAGAAAGGTCAGTACAGCACAAGTGTTTAACAACACAAGCATTCCAGTCTGATGTTTAGACAAAGGTTTATCACTAATGTTCACATCAGAGAAATTCTCGCTAAACCGTTGGCTTTGAAGTTTTTGTTACAGTGAGTTTTTGTGACAACCACAAGCAGTAGTATTCAGGTATCACAAAGCCTTTTGTCTAAAAAACTGATTATAAAATGCATGCATCTCAAAAAGCTGCTCACAGAATAGTCAACCATTTATTTAGATTTTTACATTTTGTGAGCTTTCTGTCCACAATACCTGGACTACAAGGAATGGCAACATTTGCATTACTTGCAAGCCCATAGTTTCTGCAGTTTCTACATAGTTTCTAGCACTAGCAGTTCCTAGAGAGTTTATTGTTTTCACAAGAATTACTTGCAAGCCCATAGTTTCTGCAGTTTCTACATAGTTTCTAGCACTAGCAGTTCCTAGAGAGTTTATTGTTTTCACAAGATTTTCTGATTTATGTTACAAGTCAAGCTAGAATATCTGTGACTTGCCAGAATATAAAAATAAAATATTAAATAAAAGATTAGCTGAATTCCTCTTTTTTTTTTTTGGGGGGGGGGGGCAAACAGCTTTTTTGGAATCAAACACTAAGAATTAAAAGTAGCTGTAAAAACAGTACTAACCTTCTGATTAGCAAAATTAAATTTCTTAAAAGAGAACAAAACATCCCAAAGTGTAATACTGTTTTGCCGCAAACACATATTTGCTTAATTCTGTTTAAATCCCTAATTGATTTTTGTGCTTACAACAAGCTTCTGATGTCAACATAGTAGTAAAGCAACCTTTATATTATCTGTTAACTGTTTAAGACCATTCCTTTATACTTAGTGCCATGCTAATGATAGATTGTAGGCTGAAGTCCCAATTTCTAATTATATATGTAATATTTCAGGCTAGCTAATGTAAATCACATATTTGTTCAGACTAGTATCTACAAGGTAGTGTTAAGCTGGAAAGTTTGCTGCTACTACTATTGTATGTTCAGACTTTGCTAACAAAATATTAATATTATTGTTAAGTTTTGAGACCTCATTTCTCTAGTGAATCTAGCTGTGTAAGGAATAAATGGAAGAAAAGCAAATTTAAAAGTCCTGGACTGTGTTTCTTCAGCAGTTTCCAATAAACTATTATTTTATATATTCTAGTAATAAGTTAATGTTTTATTTGAAAAGTAACATGTACAGTTAGTTACAGAAGATTATCAAACTACTCTTTGCTGTGGGGGGACAGCTATCATTACTATAATAACTAGCATGTTACTGTGTCATAACTCAATTTCTAGGAGAGAGATGATGCTTCTTAGGGAGGGACAGTCTAGAAGGTTAAAGCAACCATGCTTCATTAAACAAATGCATACCACTAGATCAAGTGCCAATAATGATACAACTGACATACAACAGAAAAGATCTCCACTACTGTTCTCACATTGTTTCCACCAGCATGTGTCATTGTGGATGGCTGTACTGAGACCCAGTACTGAGGCAAGGGGAAGAAAACAAATGATGACTTCAGAGGGAGAGATGGGCACAACATGCATATGTAATTTATCAGAACAAGGGGGAGACCGGAGCTGAACATCTGCATACATATATCCGATATACCTTGACTTCCAACATGTCGAAGAGTATATTTTGAGGAAAGAAATAAAGATGTTTTTTAGAGCACTCATATTGTGGCCTCACTGTGGAACTATAGATGGAAATAAGCAATGCAGAGACCATTGTGGTCAACCATGTGGTTCATGTGAAATATCTGATTATTTGCTTCTCCATTTTGAATTTTTGAATTTTTGAACTTTTCTCTGAGTAGGTATACAAAAGTTAACATGCAAGTATTAGCAGGAGTTAATGTAAACTGTAATCTCCAGATGTTTGCGTGAATACTCTACTCTTTATAAAAAAATACAAGTTTTACTGTATATACTATTAAATCATTCTTGTCAAAGGGATAAGCTCTAGCACAGAGACAGGATGGACAGCTAACCAGCAATAACCATGTTAGCTATCCCAGCTATATATATTGCCAGATAAACTTTAACTTCAGCAACATTGTTAAATCAAACCACAATAATTTTCTCCATCATGTCTTGTTAATTATATTCCCAAAATATTGAAGCACCACATTGAAGAGCAATTACAGGGATACTCTGACCCAAAAATCAAAATGTTCCTAATTAGACATTACCACTTCATTCAACCTACACTAGCCATATGTTCACCTTTCGCATGAGAACTAAAAATATGATTACCTGCATAGTTCAATCCTGAACTATTTCAATCTATTTTCACTACCACTGCAATACGGTTTAAGTGGAAAAGACAACTTATGACTCTTCTTTAGAAAGCACTTACTGTCTAAAGCACACTGTTAACATATTAGATGGGATTTATAGACGACAACTTCAGGTTGAGTTGCCTACAAAAGTGATTGTTGTGTATACAAGCACACACACATGCATGCATGCACACACGCAGAGTCAGGCTTTTGCTATAGTCCCGGCTGAAGCTGCTTGAAGGTGGGCATAGAGTCGATGTTCACACCCCAGAGTCAATCAGTCTTCGAACTCACTAACACAGCTAGCAAGCAAAGTCATGAGGCTGCCCAGTTCCTGCCTTGACAAGAAAAATTATAGGTTTCTTTGTCACTTCCAAGAACCTCATGTCTATTACCATTACACTATTTAAATCTTACCCTCTGACATGTGTGTCTCTGTGCTGTTTTCTATTCAGCTCATAAGGGTTCAAACCTGCAAAATGGCTCTTTAAAGGGACACTGTAATTGTTTATCATATTTGCTATACTTAGAAGTTTGGACCACACATAGTCTTCTTTCTTGGTTATAGGGCAAGTCAATCATCACATCTTTAGTCAGAATTTTGAGCAGCAAAAAGATATACATTTTTTTAAGAGGAGTGATAGAGTGGAATAGGAAGGAACAGAGATTTGGAGTTCATTACTTTTGGCTGTGTTTGAGTTAAAAGAACAGTGGAGAAATTCACCCTTTTCCTGTGTGTGTTTCTGTGTACAATTTACATATATAATATACATGAGTGCACTTCACTGTTTCGAAAAACATTAACAAGAATTGATTCCTTGAGCTATTTCTCCAGAATAGTGAGTGATGGAGAACTGAAACACCTTAAAACTTTCTTTTTGGGTATAAAAACTAATAAGCAATAATTAAGGGTGAAAAGGCTTGTTGTTTTCTACTAAACTAAACTGTTGTACAATATCCATTATAGCAGGATATTTGGGGGCCATGAAAGGTTAATCACTAAAACTTAGCACATAGCTGCTATGGCAAAGCACTTTAAGGACTTCAAACTAGGGTTAACTGACTTGCCTCCACCTTAGTCACCCCTTGTCTCTGCACCTGTGTAGTTAAGCATCTACTAGAGTACAAATTTAGAGTACAAATTAATAGGTCTAAGGTACTTAAGATGATCTAAAGACTTATACTGATGTAATCTCTTTAAGATAATGTAAAGGTTTAGCACAGATTATGATACCTATCTGAAAGCTTTAGTCTGGAAAAAAAAAATCCAATACACAGATTGAAGAGAATAGAAGTAAAGGGGGAAAAGAGGAACATAAGGGTTGCTGAAGAATAGTTCAGAAGGAAAGGTGTATATTTTGCCTCAAGCCATGCACTTGAAAGAATATACGAGCACAGGTCTAGAAACTCATGGTTAGCTTGGAATACTAAGAAGACACTAGTCAAGTTAGTCTATTAAGCGTCTCCCAAGTGTATTCATGGGAAATTACTGCTGATATTATTAAGAAGTTTCTAGATTTGTTAATTGAGAAACATTAAAATTTGATTCTTTAAAAAGGTAGAAATGAAATTTTAAATTCTATGATAAATATATTCAAGTTGGCCAAATTTATTAAATATAAATATACACAGGAGAGTTGACAGTATTTGTCACGTTCCAATTTCTACCCAGCACTACAACAAGATATATGTCATTTGTGATGGTTGCTGGGAATTTGCTACAGTTACTTAATTATAGTTTATATTGTATCCATCTTGTCCCTCTGGGAGAAAAAAAAATAAATTGGCATCTGATTTGGAAAGGTGCAGAACAATGGCTTTAATGACTTGCATTTCATGAAAATAAGAAGCCATTCATTTCTCTGGGACTTAAGATTTGTTACAGTTTCAATTTTTGTCTTCCTTCCAAAAAAATGTGAACTTTTTAGCATACACACTAAAGATGGAAGTTCCATGAAGATAAAAATGGACAATGTTCCTTTACCAAGCAATTTGTCACATAGCCTTTAAGTTTTACTAGCCCGAAGAGATATCCAACAACTAAATAGTGAAAGGAAAGTGAATGATTAGCTGGCAGACCTTCAGGCTACCAAAAGATAGTTTTAGTAGCCTGTCGTGAAAATCTGTGGCCTCAGGCTGTGGGGTTACTTTTTATTTCCAAGCCTGTTATTGATTTTGGTATGAAGAAAATAATTTGGTATTGTTGCTTAAGGTGTCACTGAGAAATAAAAGAAGAAAAAAAAAAAAAGAAGAAGTAAACATCCACATGTTTCATTTGCTAACAGTTTGCACTTCAAATTTACCTTTTTATTACAACAGGGATTGAGCTGGTAGATGAAGGGCATTCACTATTTAAAGGTACTACCATCTTTATGAAACATGGCACACTAATCGAAAACACAAGTAAACTGAAAATTAAATTTAAAAGCCTATAATTTAGTATCTTCCTTGCCAGGAATGATGACTTTCATTTACGGAGGGAATCCAGAGCTGCTCAGGGTCAGTCTGATGTGTGCCATTTTCAGGCCTATCACAGAAGCTGATGGAGTTGATTAATTTCTCGGAACTCAGCTTTGTCTTCTCCAGCTCACTGAACAACTTCATTTCAGCTGATGAGTTCAAACAAGGGTCAGAGCAATCCTCATTTCTGACAATCCCACAAAATGGGTATTAATTTTATGAGTTAGCACTATTGCATTCAAAACTAAGCAGAAAACAACTGGCTAACTTAAGGAGGGAAAAAAATATTCCATTTATGAAGCCTACTAAGATAGACTGAACTGTTTAAAAATATGTGAAAATATTTACATTAGCCAGAGAAAATGATTAAACATCCCATAGAATCTAATGCCTAAAAACATATTTAAGGTCCATGTCAGAGCAAGCACTTAGATTGTAGCTGTTGCTTTTCATCATTTTTTAAAATAGACATTCAGGTAGATGAAAATGAGTTAGACAGAACTTAAAGATGCAAGGCAACAGAGAGCACATACCTGCTTTAGGGGGAGTAACAAGAATAGAAGCTACATTTTTGTTTCAGTTGCTGCTGAGAAAATAAGGCAATACTGTTCATGCAAGCAAGTAGTAAAGGCATTTAACATTATGAATATTGATATTCTTTTCAGAAGCAAGTATTTCACAATGCAGTCTTCAGCCTTTCCATTCAAAGACTATGCAATAAAAATAATTTTACTAAACGAATGCATATAAAAACAAACAAAAAAAACCAATCAAACAAAAAACAATATACAAAAAACACAACTTAATAGAGCTTAGAGAATTGCTGGAACATATTTTAAAGATTTTTTTTTAAATGTTATTTGCATAGAATGATCTAGAGCTACCTATGTCTTGACATAAAGGTGTAAGCTATATTAGAAGCATTTGCTAAGTCTGTTACTTCTGACATTGCTCTTCCCAGTGCCCTCATTTGCAAAACGTTCAATGTCTGAGATACCTCTTAGACATGTGAAAGAGGTTTTTCTCTTTTGTTTGCTGGGGTCTAGCTAAATTGCAGAGATCAAGAACAAGGAGTGTAACATATTCAGCTGTGGCAAGTTTTGAGGTGTCTATTTGAATTTTCTTAAATGGACAACTACCTCTTCTTGACTTAACATAGAAAAAAGACAAAACAGCTTTAATAATGAAGTTCAGTTCAAGTCCTGTGATTTCTCATTCATATATAGTGAGTTGCACAACAACAAACTGCAAACAGAAGATTTTCTCTTTCATCTGTTTTCTGACGTGAGTACAATGTTTGACTTGTGTCTCCAACACTTCATGAGCAAAAACTATCATCTTGTTCTTTTCTTCAAGGTGCAACATAACTGGCCTAATAGCTTGGTGGAAAGACAGAAAAGTCAAATATAGTGAGACTACACAGCTCACACTGTTCTTACTTCTGTGTTTTATCTTTCCTCTATTTTTTGAAAAGGACCTATTTATTCATTTCCCAACTTTGTCAAGAAAAACAAATGAGCAAACAAACGAACAAAAAAAAAAAAGGCAAACAAACAACTTCAACAAAAAAGCCATCTCACTTCTAACATTGATTCTCTAGAATCAGACTAGAATCAGAAGCCCAGTCTTGAATGAAATGACCATGGTCATGGATTTATCCTGAGACGAAATTAACCATTTCTATTATTTCTATGCATTGTTAACCCACACATATATGAGGACAGTTTGTCTAACAAAAATGTTGTGACAAATTTTTTTTTTAGGCATTTTACAGTTTCTAGTGTCTTTTGAATAATTTTTTATAATTATTTTGAAAATTTAAGCCATTTACAAATCTAAACCTGTGAAATGAGATCAGTACCAAGAAAAAAAAAAAGTCTTTCTTTATATCTTCTATAACTTTGCTAAGCAGATTTCCATAACAATTTCAATATATATTTTTCAGATTATACACATATAAGTTTGAAAATACCTAATTCAAAACATCCAAGACTGTTATTACTAACCCATACATGGTGGTATATTCAATAAGAAAATTTGTCCCGTGAGAGTCCTAGCTGATATCTTAGACTTCTCTTAGTATTGACCAAATGCTTTATTCTACTGAAACCAGTATTCATCTAATCTGCTTCTGCTAGCAGTAACACATTTTGCAAAGTGAAAATCTGTCTTTTTAGGCTAATTTTCCTTGTTGTCCTTCCTTCCAGCATGTGTAGAACTTTCAAACTGCTTTTGCTTTTCAAACTCACAGGGTGATAACATGTTTTGCTCACAGAAATCCACAGTACATCGAAGCCCCACTTCAATAAGTCTTTTCTGATGATGGTGTTACTTTCTCTTTCCCTCCATAAGGAAGGAAGCTAGGCTATTTTAAATCCAGAGTTCTACTATTTATCCAGATTACAATGCTATGCCATGTTTATTTCTCTATTGATACAGTGACTCCTCACCATATTTGATATTTTCTTTACTAGAATTAAGTCAGACTGTCATAGGTTAAAACAATTTCCAAATTCTGGATACCTTGTACAAGGGTTACAAGCAGTGTAGCTTGTATTTTGATTACCACAATCAACTTCAAACTCATGGGTGCTGCTTATTTAAATTGCAACCTTCTAAGCAGTACTGTTGACTCCTAGAACCACTTGTGGATATACGTACATCTATATGCAATTTTCTAACAAGAAAATTGATTACTCAGTAAGAACTTACAGAAATTAGAATGTAAAGATAATTTTCAAAGGCCAAGAGATTATAAATTACATAGGTGCTAATCCCCTGCCATGAGCAAGGACACCTTCAACTAGATCAGGTTGCTCAAAACCCCATCCAGCCTGGCCTTGAATGCTTCCAGGGATGGGGCATCAGAGATTTTCTGGACATCTTGTTCTAATGCTTCATCACCCTCATGGTGAAGAATTTCTTCACAATATCTAATATAAATCTACCCTCTTTTAGTTTAAAACCATTACTCCTTTACTCCTTGTCGATCATTTGATAGCACAAATTTCAGTCACAGTTCAGATCAGGAAAGTGAGGGTTCTTTGGTATCTTTGCATATTTTTCTGTGGAAAAAAAAAAAAAAAAAGCAAGCACTCAGGTTTGACAAGTACACATTACACTTCAGATACTGATATTTTTGCTGAACTAAGTGTGGAAACATTCTGGCAGTCTTCTGGCCCAATATATGAAAGCAGCAAAGACTTACTGAAGCCTTAATTAATATATAACAGCAAACACTTCTGCATACGCTACTTGCCATCTTGTAACACAGGAAAATGGACAATACACATGGGAACTGTGTGCTATCCATTCAGAGGTCTTCAAATAACATTCCTTAATTAATCCTCATGGGATACAGTTCTGAGAAGTGGAGTAACTAGTTTCTCTCATTACTGAGTTCTTCACTATAGTAATGGTAAGTCGCACCAATGGGATGGCAAACTATTATGAAGTGGATTTTACATTTATTAAAACTTCAACAACCTTAATCCAGGCCTTTGCAAACAAGACCTCACATACACTGTGTTTTGCTGTGCTCTGTCCGCTTATGCCTGGAATAGACAAAGCACAGGTCACTTCCATTGCAACATCACAACCCACACCCAATAATTCACTGTTAATCTGGCAATCTGACCTGAAGGGACCACTTTTAGATAGAGTATAATTTAGTCATTATGCCCATTGAGCTTTAGGTTTATCTCAGCCTCTCAGTAGCTTCACCTCAGGCATTGTCAGTCATACTGTTCTGAATGGTTGCTCATGAACGAATATGCAGTCTCTCATGCACCTGGCCATGACACTATGAAGATGGAGAAAATTGAGACTTGAGAAGTGAACTGCTGCTGGAAGTCAATTGATTGCCAACAGAAGATATGAAACTCCTGGGAAAAATATTTTAGCTTCTCCAGCCAATGAAATTATACCTACATCCTGTGAAGTCAGAAGATTGTGAAGATCCCTCATCACATCTAAAAAAATCATCCAAATCATAACCTACCAAAGAACACAATAATGCCTATCTCTAGGGCAGGAACTCTGCCAACTAAATAAAGTAGATTTCTCCTGCAAAGATCAGGTATGATCATATTTTCTTATGTATATTGATAACTGAATGTGCATAATAAATGATAAATTTCATATGAGGAGGTAATATTGAGAATAGATGAAAGCTTGGAATAATTTTCCAATTTCTTCCTCTCCACATATATTTCAGCAAGTATCAGGCAGAGAATCAGAATAATAGTAATAATGATAATAATGATAATTAATAATGATAATAATGATAACAATGATAATTAATAATGATAATAATGATAATAATGATAATAATAATAATAAAAACTTAAATGGCAGAAACATAAAAAGAAAATATAGTAATCAATCCAATGTTGTGTTTATAATGGGTTTATTAAAAAAAAAAAAAGGAAAAAAAAAGAAAAGAAAAATAAGAGAAAATAGTTTTGTAGTAATGAGGTAAAAACTCATCAGGTAAAGTTTTCATTTTAAATTGTGTTGGTTAAAAATGTACTATTTGTTTTCCTTATTCTAAAGTATCAGTTGGAGTTTGGAATTCTATACAATTGCTGCACATTCACATCCCTTTCAAAATTTACTATAGCCATGCTTTATTTGTTTTCAGCTTAGTATCATCTGTAACTTGGCCTCAAAGCTGTCATAGAATGGTTCAGGTTGGAAACGACCTCTGGAGGTCATCTGATGCAATCCCCCTTCTCAAGCATGGCCACCTAGAGTAGGTAGCCCAGGACCACATCCAGGTGGCTTTTGAACATCTCCAAGAAAGGAAACTCCACAATCTCTCCGGGCAAGAGGTGCCAGTGCCTGGTAACCCTCGCAGAGAAAAAAAACTTTCTAGGGAAGGGAAGGGAAGGGAAGGGAAGGGAAGGGAAGGGAAGGGAAGGGAAGGGAAGGGAAGGGAAGGGAAGGGAAGGGAAGGGAAGGGAAGGGAAGGGAAGGGAAGGGAAGGAAGGAAGGGAAGGGAAGGGAAGGGAAGGGAAGGGAAGGGAAGGGAAGGGAAGGGAAGGGAAGGGAAGGGAAGGGAAGGGAAGGGAAGGGAAGGGAAGGGAAGGGAAGGGAAGGGAAGGGAAGGGAAGGGAAGGGAAGGGAAGGGAAGGGAAGGGAAGGGAAGGGAAGGGAAGGGAAGGGAAGGGAAGGGAAGGGAAGGGAAGGGAAGGGAAGGGAAGGGAAGGGAAGGGAAGGGAAGGGAAGGGAAGGGAAGGGAAGGGAAGGGAAGGGAAGGGAAGGGAAGGGAAGGGAAGGGAAGGGAAGGGAAGGGAAGGGAAGGGAAGGGAAGGGAAGGGAAGGGAAGGGAAGGGAAGGGAAGGGAAGGGAAGGGAAGGGAAGGGAAGGGAAGGGAAGGGAAGGGAAGGGAAGGGAAGGGAAGGGAAGGGAAGGGAAGGGAAGGGAAGGGAAGGGAAGGGAAGGGAAGGGAAGGGAAGGGAAGGAAGAAGGGAAGGGAACCCATCAATTCCTCTAGCACAGGCTTTTGTTAGCTATGTACTATGACACAAATCTTACCTTACTCATGGACTGGAATTTTTTTGCTCAAAACTTGTGGAGGAAATAAGGTAGTATTCTTTCATTTTCATGTCATTTCTCATTGTTAAATCCAACAAGTAAGAATTGTGAAGCTAAACTGATTGTTTCAGGGCACCCAAAGTAGCTTTTCTCTTGGACAGAATGACTGTTATGCTATGGAGAGTTATCATTTGTGGAAGATCTCAGCAGTTGGCACTGAAAAAATCGTTAGTTCCTAAATAAAACTTTTTTTTTAATGTTAGTTTAAAATTATGAATAAATTTGTCAGACTCCAGTGTAAATCAAATGGGAGAAGCTGTCAGAAAGTGATGGACAGTGTCACTGGAAGCCTTCACAAAAAGCAATACCAAAACAAGATATTGTGGTATGGACGTATACCACAGTGGGGGTGATCAGAGTTTTAGAAAGTAAAGGGAGGCAAGAGGGGAAAATATCTCTTTCCCCACATGAGCACAGCTGGTCCAGAGCTGATCTGATTTTGCTGCAGTGCTGCTGGCTCTGTTGCTGCAGTGCTGAAGGCTCTGTTGCTTGGAAATATGCATTTTTGGTGGACTTGCAGTGCAAGACAGAGGAAGGATCACTGGAACTGCCCTCTTTTTCAGACATTATCTTCCACAGATTCTTTATAGTAGTTGGCTGGTGTTTTGTTTGTTTGTTTGTTTGTTCGTTGTTGTTGTTTATTTATTTATTTATTTAAAAGGAAGTAAATAATAAAAGTAATCTAATAAGCATCTAATATAATCAATATAATCAATTATAGCATCTTAAAGAAAGAGTGGAAAACAGTAAAGTTATTTTTATAAGGTGTAACATTTACCCAGTAGAGGAAATAAAATATTTTGAAAATTGAAAAGTTAGGAATAAATATTTAACATACATAAACAGAAGTCTATAAAATCTGTAACAGCTGTTTCAGATATGATTTGTAACAGCCACTTAGTTTTTGACAAGGTAGATAAAAAGTCTTCTGACAGAAGATATATAATTCAATAAGTTAGTAAAACTCAACAATGTGACTATTCCATTTCGGTCACAGTGATATTTTCAAGTGCATAAACTTTCCCTACATTCAGAGTGCAGTTCTTACAAATCAAACTACACTTAAAAATAGTGATGTGGGAATGAAGGAGGGTGAAGCAAAACCTGAAGTTTATTAAGACTGAAGTTGGTGAATGCTCACTTTTATTTTCCCTTGTGTTAATATATTTTTCAAAAATAAAGAGTATGGAAGGGAAAAGTCAGCAAGTGACTAGCATGGAGAAACAGGGAAGAAGTAAGTATTGACAGTGATTGAGTTATGTTGATCATATCAGAAAAAGAGCTATCATGGGCACAGGAGACCTAGGACCATCAACATGGGACCATCTGGCAGCGATCACTGCAGTGCCTGACATCAAGCAAGTAATGTTAACTCCACCACTGAAAGGGGACTATGAACTATGATCAGAGATACAGCCCCATCAATAGACATCTATTTTCCTGCTTTGCCATAAATGTCAGTGTCCATAGACCCCTCAATTATTCAGTGCTTTGCTGAAGGTTAAAGGCTTAGGACTGATATTATAAGCCAGTCTTGACACATATTATTTCCTCTGACCACACACACACAAACAAAATGCAAACTGGGAGTGCCACTGCAGATAAAGATCAGCTGTAATTCATTTGCAATGATTAGACAAAAATGATCAGTCCTTAAGGTGAGGAAAAAGCAACCAATCTTGCTTCTTTTGAAAATGTTCTTTGAAAGCAAAAGGCTAAACATTTTGTTGTTATTGTTATTCCCATTTTCAAAACCAACATTACAATTTTATGATGCACAAAATGGAAAACTTTTGAAAATGTCAGGTGTTGAAAACGATTACTATGAATAATGTATTTCAATACAGCTTTGTCAAACTGTTCTATAGTACATACATTTGTAATTTCTTAACACTGACTTTACTGGGAAGTGACACTCCTGTGCTCATGCTGTTCACACTTGTTTACAAATAGAGGCAGTCAGGCTTTGAGCTTCAAATCCAAGTGTCCAGATACTGACGTGACTTGCCTGAAAGCACTGGCAAGAAAAGTGTGCCATGTTAAAAATTCATAAAGAACACTTCTTTTTATTTCAAGAGTAACAGGAGCAAAAGGTTTTTGCAGTGCCCTGGGAAACTGAAAGTTCAAATATAGTGAAGTTGCCGGAGTAGATCAGAGCATACTATTCACAGTTAAAGCCTACAAGGCAGTTCTTTATAGTGTCTTGGGTGAGACAACTGAAGGAGAACTGAACCTAAGGAGCCAATTTGCTGAGTATTGTTCAGTCTGCAAATTGAGAAATTTTTATTATCGAATGAGGAGCTGCAAGAATTACCTATTGAACAATGGAAAGTTATATTTGAATTTTCTATATTTGTATTTATATTTTACTATATTTGTATTTCTAATTTTGACACTGTCCCACATGACATCCTGGTCTCCACATTGGAGAGAGATGGATTTGATGGGTGGACCATTCAGTGGATAAGGAATTGGATTGAAGGTCGCACCCAGAGAGTGGTGGTCAATGGCTCTATGTCCAAGTGGAGACCGGTAGCAAGTGGTGTACCTCAGGGGTCTGTCCTGGGACTGTTTAATATCTTTATCAGTGGCATAGATGATGGGATAGAGTGCACCCTCATCAAGTTTGAAGATGATACCAAGCTGAGTGGTGCAGTTGATACTACAGAAGGAAGGGATACCATCCAAAGGGACCACGACCAGCTTGAAAAGTGGGCCCATGTGAACCTAATGAGGTTCAACAAGTCCAAGTGCAAGGTGCTGCACCTGGGCTGGAGCAATCCTGGACATGATTACAGACTGAATGAAGAACTCATTGCAAGCAGCCCTTCAGAGAAGGACTTGGGGGTTCTGATGGATCAAAAGCTTGACGTGAGCAAGCAGTATATGCTTGCAGCCCAGAAGGCCAACTGCAACCTGCTGCATCAACAGAGGGGTGAACAGCAGGTCGAGGGAAGTGATTGTCCCCATCTACTCTGCCCTTGTGAGACCCCACTTGGAGTACTGTATCCAGGTCTGGAGCCCCCAGCACAAGAAGGATGTTGATCTGAATGTGTCCAGAGGAGGGCCATGAAGATGATCAAGGGGCTGGAGCACCTCTCCTGCATAGAAAGGCTGAGAGAGGTGGGACTGCTCAGCCTACAAAAGAGAAGGCTCCGGGGGGACCTCATTGCAACTTTTCAGAACTTGGAGGGGACTTATATAAAAGATGGGAGCAACTCTTTGCTCAATCAGATATTGACAGGATGAGGGGGAATGGTTTTAAACTAAAAGAGGGGAGATTTAGGTTAGAAGTTAGGAGGAAATTCTTCACTCAGAGAGTGGTGAGGCGCTGGAACATGTTGCCCAGAGAGGCTGTGGATGCCCCATCCCTGGAGGTGTTCGAGACCAAGTTAGATGAGGCCCTGAGCAACCTGATCTAGTGGGTGGCATCCCTGCAGTGGGGTTGGAACTAGAGGATCTATGAGGTCCCTTGCAACCCAAGCCGTACTATGATTCTATGATCTAAACTAGATATTTTTTTACTAATTTAAAATAAAAAAATAGACCCATGATACAACTGATACAATAGATTTCATAATTCTGATACTCACCAATTACTGATCCCATAGTCAGCTACTTTTTTGACCCTCATGTGGGAAATAACTGTGTTCAGGCTAGAAGGAGACAGGCATGTTTTATTTTAAAACTGTATGCTCAAACTTCCCTTTCAGAAATGCATGTATCCATTCTGGGTTAGATCTAAAAATCTGCTACATAAGGTGAAACACTTTAGTCTCTAGTCCTCTTCATCCTGAAATCTATAATGACTGTTAACAAAACTGCTACTCAACATATTCTGTAAAATATCTTTAAATGAATATACAGCAAAACAGCTTCATGTTTTAGACAGTTTCTGAACCACATCCTTCTAGGAGAGACATACAACAACAAACACTTGTCAAATATGTTATTTCATATATTTAATTAATACCTATCAAATGTCTGTCAGATGGCTGACTGAATACTTTGAGGAAAAATTAGTAGAGTAGAACCTCAGTGTTTGACAGTAGTCAAATTATTCAAAGAGAGTCCACTTCAAACATATGCACTCAAACAAGGAAGTGCTGAGACAGCAGCATTATAAGGGAAGTTCTCTCTTTTTTTTTTTTTTTCGGTTGGGGTGGTGTGGGAGAGGAAGCTGGGAGATGGTATCAGCATGACTGGCTGAATGGCTGACTGGTGCCAAGACTGGCATACAGTGCCACGACTCTAATGCATCCAGCATTGGAGGAATTAGAGGTCTGTGTACAGGTGAAGGCTATGGGTCACAGAGATGTGTTAGGAAGACTCCTACAACTAAAGTACAACAATGAATGGGTACTGTCTGCTTTTGAAGGACAGGCTAGGAAGGAGAGGATAGAGAGCTGTCCTTTATATGAAAGAATAGCAGGCACACATGGATTTCTGCTTTGGGATGGATGATGAGCCAGTCAAGAGATTATGGATTAGAGACTGGACAAACATGGGGGATTGTTGTTGCTGTCTGCTACAGGCTCCCTCAGCAGGAAGTAGATGAGTTTTACTTCAGACAACAGGAGGAAACCTCACATTCGCATACCCTTGTCTTCATGGGCTATTTTAACTACCCTGATATATGCAACAGAGCAAATGTGGAGAGCATTGATGCCAAATTTCTAACAAGTAATCCATGACTGGACATTGATGAGGGTAGGTCCTCTTCTGAACATGATATTTACAGACAAGGAAGACACTGTGGAAGATGTGAAGGTCAGGGAACCCCCTGGTTGCACTCACTGGGAGATGGTGGAGTTCAGGATCCAGAGAAAAGGGAACAAGGCAAAAAACAGGATCACAACTCTAGACTTGAGATTGCTCTACTTTGCTAGTAGAGCAAACTTTGTCCTGTTCAGGAACTTACTTGGAAGACTCCCACCTAAGATAGATGTGGAGAGAACTGGGATCCAGAAAAGCTAGTTATTTTCAAGGATCACTTCCAAGCTCAAGAATGTCCTCTCCTCATGTCCAGTGAATCAAGCAGATGTAGTAGGAGCTCTACTAAACTCAAATATAAAAAAAGGAAGTATACAGAAATTGGAAGGAGGGTCAGACAGACAAGAATAATTGTTGAGAAACTACCCAAGCATGTGGGGATGAGGTTAGGCAAATCAAAACTCATTTGGAGTTGAATCTGGTTAGGAATGTGAAGGGCAATGAGGGGATTCTGTAAGTATGTGAACAGCAACAAGAAGACTAGGGACAAAGTGGGCCCACCGCTAAGGGCGCAGGCCTTTGTGACAAAGGACATAGAAAAGGCTGAGGTACTCAATGCTTTCTTCTCCTCAGTCTTTACGTATTTGTAGGACTGACCTTCAGGAATCCCAGGCCCCTGAGACCAGAAGTAAATTCTAGAGCAATGAAGACACTCTCTGTTCAGCATTGTGAAGTTAAGGACCATTAAAACTAATGGAACGTATTCAAGTGCACAGGACTTGATGACCCATAAATGCTAGGGGAACTGATTAATGTCCTTGCCAAGACCGTTCTCAATTATTTTTGAAAGATCATGGCAATCAGGGGAGGTTTCTGTGCATTGGAAGAAAGCAAATGTAACCTCTGCCTTCAAGAACAAGATGAAGGAGACAGAGAAATTCATATTAGTCAGCTTTACCTTGGCCCTGGGAAGACGTTGGAGCAAATAATCCTGGAAGAAACTTACAAAAAATATTAAGGACAAGAAGATGACTGGAAGTCAGCATGGATTTATGGAGGGAAACCATGTCTGACCTACCTGAAAACTTTCTACAGTGAAATGATTAGTTTGATAGATGAGGAAAGAGTGGTGGATAAAGCTTATCTTGACTTTAATGAGGTTTTCAATAGTGTTGACCATGGCCTCCACATTGACAAATACTTTAACTATGGACTACACAAATGAAGAGTGAAGTGGGCTGAGAGGGGGATGAACTGCTGAGTTGTGATCAGCAGTGGCAAAAATTCAAGATGAAGGCCAGTGGTGTACCTCAAGAGTCAACACTAAGGCCAATATGATTTAACTTCATTAATGATCTGGATGGTGGGGCAGAATGCACCGTCAGTAAGTTTATAGACTACAATATGGAGAGAATGGAGAACATACTAGATGTTTGTGCCACCATTCAGAGGAACCTCAGCTGTCTGGGGACCAACAAACTGGAAAGTACCTTTGTAGAAATGGCCCTGAGGGTCTGGTGGGCACCAAGTGAAATATGAGCCAGCAATGTGCCCTTGCAGCAAACATGGCCAGCAGCACCCAGGCTTCATTAGGAAAAGCAACACCACCAGGATAAGTGAAATGATCACTCAGCACTAGTGAGAGGATATCTGGAGTGATGTGTCCAGCACTGGGCTCTCCAGTACGAGAAAGATGTGGATATACTGGAGGAAGTCCAACAAGCACCTTGAAAATGAGTAAGAGATTAGAACATCTGACATGTGAAGAGAAGCTGAAGGGGCTCACCACAGCACCACAGCTGGAAAAAAAAAAAAAAAAAGAAAAAAAAAAACAGCTACAGCAATGACTATGTAAAGTCTTGAGGGTCAAACATCATTTGAGTACAGGTTCAGTGCCTATTGGTTCAGTGCCTATTAGCTCAGATTTAATGAGATCTTTATTCACCAGGAGCATTGTGGAAATTCTTCCTGTTATACACTTTAACACTGTAATAGAAAAAGTTAATCTTTTTAAAATTAACCTATGTACAAGTCAGAAGCTTTATCTCAAAAATTCTGCAAACATAAAAGAAAACTGTCAAATAACTCCCAAAGAGTAAGAAGGCAGGGAGATACAATTACAAATAAAATGCCTTCCACTTAATAAATAAATAAAACAGTGTTGAATTAATCCTGGTTGGGATGAGGTATGTTATCTTTGAAATTTACTCAGTTTAGATCTCTTCAGATTCCTCTACCAGGAAAAGACTTTATTAGGCTGAGACTAAAAGAAACATTTAAACATGTGGTGATCATGGTTAGAAGATGCAAAAGAGTTGCATAACACTATTGTTGCTCATTTATACTGTAGTATTAGAAAATCTAAATCAAATACTGTTTTATCTAATCAGAAACAATGGTCAGATATAGGATTTATCATAGTCTGTATCATTCTGGATCTAGTAAAAAAGCTATGTACTTCAACATACTGAAGAACTATGTGGTTTGTCAGAAGTCCCTGGTGAATCAACCTATATGTGGATAGTTAGATCCCAAATGCAGAAGTAAATGCAAGGAAATGGATAATACTTACATCTAATTAGGATTATGGAAGAAAATGTTTTTGTTGTGTTTTCTGCTATTTCAAGTGCATTAAAAATACACCAAAGCAAAAGAAAATTCACCTTCTTATTTGGATTGTTACTAGTAAGTATTCTAGGAGCTGATATCCTATTCTCCTCTTAATGGTAACACGAGTTTTGAATTGGAATTTAGATGCTCAGACTTCCAAAACCATGAGTTTCCTTTTGACTGAAATTTAAACGGTCATTATCAGACCTTTTCATGACCAATTATTCATTACAAATTATTTTCTCAGTTTCAATATATTGTTACACTTCCTGAAACTATTAATGGGATTTCTTTGAACTCTCCTTGTGCCTGAAAACAAACAAGGCTATTTTCTTTAGATTTGCTGTTCCTCTTTATTGTCCAACAAGATTTTAACATTTGATTTTTTTTTTTTTTTTTTTAATCGTACTGATTACATTGAATTTCAACAGATTTTTCATTTGCTGCTTAATTCAATTCAGGAATGATTCTGGATACCTTAATGCATTCTTTCAACTCCCTAGGAATAAATCCATCAAGAACAACATTCTCATCTGGTTCCATTTCTTCTATGTACAGGATTTTTCAATTATTTATTAATCCACTATTTTCCTTTTTCTTTACATTTTTCCACATTATGTCCTCTTCCCAATTTTCAACATCTTAAATTGTATTGAAAATGCTATGAAAACAGATTTTCCCTTGTTAAATCTTTCTTTGTGCCCTATCATTCTACATTCTTTATTCAGAATAATGTTGCAAGCAAATGGGATTGTTTCCCTATCCCCAGTTTCCTTTAAATTTGCTGATGGCCCTAGAGACAACAGATATAATCTAAGGGATTTCTCATATTCTTTTGTCTTATACATTTCTGTACTCACTACAAAAGCTTTGAGACATACTTCTGGCAGTTTCTGAGCTTGCTACTCTAGAATAATATCTATTACCTAGTGCCTCTTGTTCTAACAGAATGTAAGCTTTCTACAGAGAAGTTCTGGCAATTTAAAAATAGCTGCTAATTGTGTGTCTTTTGTCAGCATGCCTGTATCACTGCATTCAAGCCTTGACTAGAGCTTTCCACACTTCCCATACAGAATGACTATGACACTCTGCAGTGGGTTCTGATAAAAGAAAACAATCAAAAATAATTTAAAATAATTTATATTCAGGACAACATTGAAATATATTTAACCTGGAATGTCTACCTTGTAGACTTCTTCAATAAGAATTAATATGCTGAAGATCCACATGGAATAGCCTTAGCTGTTACAACTCACTCTGTATTGTATGTATGTATTCTTCTACAAAAAATACTTAATTTTAAAATGTTGTTAAGACATCAAGTGGAATGAAGTGTCTAAAAGACATGCCTCTTTAAAGAGTAAGGAAGAACAAATACAACATTGTAATATAATACCCCTATGTCACTGAGCCTGGTACTACTCAGAGCCTGACTAGTCTAGGTACAAAAATGCTTGACAAATCAAGTTCAATCAATAAATGACTTCTGCAAAGACCACAAATATTTATTTCCATTTTGGCTAAATGTTTCTTTTCTTAACATTGATCACATTTGCTATAACCACTGCGTTATTGTATATTTTAACTGAAAAATCTTTGAGTATTCTGCTTAACTGGATATATTTTTTCTTTTTCTCCCTCCCCTCCCCTCCCCTCCCCTCCCCTCCCCTCCCCTCCCCTCCCCCTCCCCTCCCCTCCCCTCCCCTCCCACTCCCCTCCCCTCCACTCCCCCTCCCCTCCCCTCGCCTCTCCTTGCCTCCCCTCGCCTCGCCTCGCCTCGCCTCGCCTCGCCACTCCACTCCACTCCACTCCACTCCACTCCACTCCACTCCACTCCACTCCACTCCACTCCACCCCTTTCTTCCTCAACTTTTACTTTTGAGGATGTTGTTCCCAGTTTGATTGAAGTGGGAAGCATGACCAAAATGTAATTTCATCTTCCAACCCATCACACAGAAATCTTCAAGAGAACACTTAAAAGAATATGGGTACATCAGGCTGTTGCTGTTGCTTGAAAAAGTTTTTAATTTGTTTGTGGCAGAGATTGTGTTCCTTAGTAAGATAACAAAATGATACTATCACATCACCTTTCTGTTGATAAATTTTGACACATTTCTTTTGCTTCATTTCTAGCACTAAGTGTTTTGTTGTAGTGTCTGTGTTTAGCTGAATGCTTATAGGATGCCACCAGAGTTTACCTGAATCATCAGTTTTCCCATCTCCTTTGTTGGTCATATGGATTGTGAAAGTCTTTAAATAGGCATCTTCTGCTGATATGTAAATATTAGTCTTCTTTCAACAAATAGAATCTTTCCAATATTTTATTTATATTTGCAACTCAGTGCAAGAGATCTGTTTCTGTAGTTTGCATGATAGCATTGTAAAAACATTCAAAATATTTTTGCTTTTCCTTTATTTTTGCCTTTCCTTGCTTTCCTGACAGAATTCTGTGAACGCATCAATATAAATGTTTCAACACAGGGGTTTTGTATTGTTGGATTTTTGCTCTGCCAGCTACTATATATACCTCTGTTTCTTCCTTGACAGTTATGCTTGTCAATTTGAGTGTACATTGTTAAAATTGCAGGAGCAGATCCCAGTAGTGATGCATAAAATTTTATCATCCCTCTAAAAGTGAGCATTAATATGATCTCTAGTCCTCTCAATGAAAGGACTAGGTATATTCTTTTGAAACTTCGGATATCACACTTGTAGTCCACTGCCAGTATTCAGAAAGACCAAGAATTCTGCAGCAAGAATTGGAGAATCTTTGTAACTCTCTTATGAAGGCAAAGTAAAAAATCACAACTGCTTATGGACAAATTAGAAGAACCTTTGCTACAGACTGGGGCTCAAGAAATGAAAAGAGAACTGCATGTAACTTTTGATGATTAAGCAACGTCAGTGCCATATAGCCATGAACAATTTAATTCCTGGAGGCAGCAGGTGAGGTATTTTAAGTAAAGACGAGGAAATAATAATTCTGTTGTACAAGTCTTTAGTAAGACATCGTTAGAATATCAGTCTCAGTTCTAATCAGCTATGTTTAGAAGGATAGATTCAATTCAAAACCAGCTGACTCAGGTGATAAGAGATTTAGAGAACAAATCTTAAAAGAGGATACTAGTGAAACAGAAGCTGGGCAAGATATGATTATTTTCTATAAACACATTTACTTAAGAAACAAAATGGAAAGATTCCTCGACGTAAACTGGAAATATCATACTGCTACAACAAGTAAGTCTGGGAAATTCCTAAAGAATGTTGAAGATAATTTCCTGTCCCAAGTACTGAGTGAGCCAACTAGGAAATGTACCACTTAGATCTGTTGCTTGAGAATAGGAAAGGCCTTGAGGGAGAGTTGATGATTGTAGGTGACTGTCTTGGCTATAGTGATCATGAATTAGTTGAGTTCAAAGTAATTGGTGCAAGGAGAAAAAAGGTCAACAGAGTTCTCACTCTGGACTTTGAGCAAACTTTAAGATCTCTAGTCTAGTCTAGTCTAGTCTAGTCTAGTCTATAAGAACTGTCAAAATTAAACAGGCTTGTACAATATCAAAAGAATATAAAAATTCTTCATGGAAATATCTTAACAGCAAATTAAAAGAGTATTGCAAATCATTAGAAATGAATTTCTGGTATGGTGTTTTGAATGATGAAGTAGAGGCCTGGAACACATATTGACTACAGATGATATTTGAAGAAATCCTGGTAGACTCAGTGTGGTCACCAAAAGAAAAGCAAGAAATGCTAATATTAATGCATTTCATAACTATATATACTAGTAACTTAGATGCATAAACGTGTAATAAATGTATATGCAAATACATGTACATATGTATTCTTGAAAGACTAATGTTTGAAATCTTGTACATACTTTACTAAACAAACAGACAAATCCTAAATATACTGTTTGTTGTATTTGGCTATGACACTGTACTGAACAGACATATTCACTGAGTTGCTGAGGTCTAGAGTTTTTTCTTGAACGCTTGTAATTTGTTTGGTTAAAAACCCTTGAAGAACAGGATTGTCTCAAAGGCCAGGGTATATGTTCTTGTGTATAACATTTCTCCTAGCTTTGCTCGATTTTTATGAATTTATCATAGAATCATAGAATCACAGAATATCCCGACTTAGAACGGACCCACAAGGATCATCAAGTCCAACTCCTGGCTCCACACAGAACCACCCAAAAATAAGACTATATGCCTGAGAACTCTGGCAGGCTTGGTGCCATGACCACTTCCCTGGGGACCCTGTTCCAATGCCCAGCCATCCCCTCAGTGAAGAACTGTCACCAATCACCTCTGTATTTTCCATGTGCCTTAGGATAGTTTCCAGGAGGATCTGCTCCATGATCCTGCCAGGCACAGAGATGAGACTGACTGGCTTGTAGTTCCATGGGTCTTCCTTTTTTCCCTTTTAAAAAATGAGCATTATGTTTCCCCTCTTCCCATCAGTGGGAACTTCACTGGACTGACACAGTTTCTCAGATATGATGGACAGTGGCTTAGCAACTACATCCACCACTTCCTTAAGGACCCACGGGTAAATCTCATCAGGTCCCATAGACCTGTGCACCTTCAGGTTCCTTAGATGGTCTCAAATCTTATCTTCTCATACAGTGGGCAGTTCTTCATTCTTCCAGTCCCTGGCTTTGTCCTCTGGGGCCTGGGCCATGTGGCTGGAGCTCTTATCATTGAAGACTGAGGCAAAAAAGTCATTGAGAATTTCAGCCTTCTCCAGATCCTGGGTGACCTGGTCTGCTGTTTCTTTCCGGAGAGGGCCCACAGCTTCCCTAGTCTTCTTTTTATCACTGATGTACCTATAGAAGCTTTTCTTGTTGTCCTTGATGTCTCTGGCCAAATTTAATTCTAATTGGGCTTTAGTTTTCCTAACCCAACCCCTGGCTGCTCAGACAATGTCTCTCTCTCCCTCCCAGGCTATCTGTCCTTGCTTCCATCCTCTGTAGGTCTCATTTTTCTGCTTGAGTTTGGCCAGGAGCTCCTTGTTCATTCATGCAGGCTACCTGGCATTTTTGCCTGACTTCCTCTTTATCCTCTTTCACTCCTGAGCTTGGAGAAGGTGTTCTTTCAATATTAACCAGCTTTCTTACGCCCCTCTTCTGTCCAGGTGTTTGTCCTATGGTACTCTACCAGATGTAGGTTGTTCCATGGTACCAGATCCCTCAAGAGGCCAAAGTCTGCTCTCCTGAAGTTCAGGGTAGTGAGCTTGCTGTGCTCCTTCCTCACTGCCCTCAGGATCCTAAACTGCACCATTTCATAGTCACTGAAGCCAAGGCTGCCCTTGAGTTTCACTTTCCCTACCAGCCCCTCCTTGTTGGTGAGAATGAGGTCCTACACAGCAGTTTTCCTCATTGGCTCTGCTGTCACTTGGAGAAGGAAGGAACCTCCTGAATTGCCTGTGTCCTGTATTTCCACCACCGGTAATTTTCCAGTCTTCCAGTCATTTCAAATACAATTTGGATCTGGCTTGGTTATCCTATTTTCTCTTATTGCAAGTCTGCATAACCTGAAGGAGGTTTGATTATGTCACAGTGGTGTACATCTGTTTAGCTACCTTCTGCCATTATACAGCTGAAATAGGAGAACCTTCTCTTCAGGGTATACAAGTCTGCAAGGAAATCTCTGAACCACAGCTGAAATGTGAACCAAACCATGAGGTTAGACTAGGCAGCTTGATGTCTAGCTCATTAATGTCTGCTTCGTAGCCAAAATATATTAAATTATCAATGTGCCAATGAGAATCATAGTGAATATTACTGAATTATGGACATATGTGTGAGATACAGAGTCTTGTCCTGCAAAGCAAAAAGGATCTGCAGAGAATTTTAGTCTTTTGTACAAGCATCCATAAACTAGTCGAGGACTCTTATTCTGAAGAGAAATCTCAACATCCATCTCATAGAAAAGGTCACTATTTGAGTTTTAAATTGTGGTGTTTCAGAGAGAAACCTTTATCTTTGTTCTTCAGTTTAGACAGTTGTTCATACAGTCAAGAATAATTCTAAGATCTTCTAAACTATCCAAATGGAAATCATTTCCTCGGTCAGGTTTATCTTCCTTAGTACTTATGAAGCTGTAATCCCATTAATGTTCTAGTTGTTCAGAAGATCTTCTTTAGTATCAGGTACTGAATTTCTATTAAAAATGCAGAAAAGATGCACAACTTCTTTTACAGAATGAGGAGGAGAAGAAACCATTTATTTTACATTGTGTACAAGTAGAGCTGCTGGCATAAAGTTGAAAAATGGTAGCACTGAGAAACTTCCTAGCAGTATCAGTATGGATTTGCCTCTTAACTGTACTGGTGTTGCACCACCTCAGTGAAGAAATGAGGAATGGAAAGGAAAAGAAAAATGCCAGACAACAGAAGAGCTCACATGATGGAAGAAAGGACAAAATATAGCCAGGTATATTTATGGCTTTGTTAGTAATAGAAGAAGAAATAATACAATATTGTTTAATATGTTACATTTGCGATGTACTGTTCCGAGGCTGCGCTTGGAAGATACAAAATATATGTGCAAGGGTAACATGAGAATGCACCAATTCATGATGAGGAGTAAGGAGGATTAAAAGAATGCTCAATTTGCAAGACATCTAGATAACTGGGGCTTCTTGGACCCTGGGAACTGGATCAAACCAACCTTGCGGTTTGAACTGAGACCAAGGGCTCAGAGAGCATGCGTGAGAAGGAAAGGTTAAAAAGTTCAACTCTGATGAAGACATCTTACTTCATCCCGACAACCACCCAGACGACCACCAGAGAGTAGTACGCAAGCGCAGAAGGACTGATAAGATAATTAGCATACGAAGTGAGGCTAGGCGGAGCTAGGAAATGAATATGCATAGATAAGTTGTGAAACCTAATGCATATGTAGTATCTTAGGAGATAAAAGAGAACAAATCAGACAAAGTTAGATTTGGTCAGGCATGCCCCTAACTTCCGGCGCCTAATAAAGCACCTTCATATAATCACTTTGTGGATTATGTGTCTTCATGAACGCTAACAGCTTCACAGACAACTGTTCATTTGCTGTCTGCCTCAGGAAAGGAGCAATGAACAGACCAAAAAAAAAAAAAAAAAAAGCCTTCTGATTTTCATAGTGTGACAGTGTGACATATGAATCATATGAATGTTTTCCTGTTGTTCTGATCGGGAGCATGGAAGACTGTCAATACTGTCTTACTGGGTATATGGTTGCCTGCTACGCTATGGGAAACACACCAAAAAAACTAAGTAAGAGACTATCTACCTGAACATGCTGTGTTTGGTTTGGCTGAACTGTAACAGATAGTAAACTGGGTCCTAGGAGAGCTTTAATACACTCTGAACCCAGCATATTTTGATAATAACCTCTCCATTATATTGGTCATTAAGGAATCTTGAAAATACCAGTTCACAAACTAAACAGAATAACTCTTCTCCATTCCAGACTTTTACTACAATTAGAGTAATTTATTTTGGGGAAAAGCCAGGAAAAATGGGGGTGGACAGGGCTGAGGGTAGGGGGGGAGTGAGTCTGAAAGAAAGCAGTAACAATTAGATTACTTCTGCCTCTTCTTTCTGGGTGGGTCCTCTGAATGTCAGCCTCATTATTCTGGACGTCAACTCCAGGCAAAAGCTCCTAAATGTCGTTCCAAATGGTGGCCTAAATGCCAGTCCCTGTTGTACATTCTTTCTCTAGTAATAATGGCAGGCTGTAGGGAAGTTCTTTTAGTTCATAATAAATTTCAGGAGTGCTAGCTTGAGAACAATGTTTGAGGCTTCGGCCAATGCAGACTGGCAGATAAATGTTTTGAATACACAATTTCATTATCACTTCTGAAAGTCTGTAGGCTACAAGTCTTGCTCATTGGTGGGGAAGAGACCAGATACTCTGAGGTGACAAGGATGACTTACAAAAAACTTATATAATCTGAATGTCTCAAGGGTCCTGCATGGCTCTGTTCACCAGTGATTCTAAACCACTCACAAACATGAAAGAAAGCATCTTCATTGTGGTTGCATTAAGGAAAAAATCCTTCTGTTAGGTCAGTTGGGATCCAAAACATGGACAAATTAAGTGAACAGACAACAAATCTGTGGCACTGCCAGGAATCATGTTGTAATTCCACAGCCACAACCACAAGAGTAATCTCCTTGTACATTTCTGGTAGCAAAAGAGAGAGAGGGAGAGGGGAAAAGAAGCAGGGGTGGCGGGGGGGTGAGGGGGGGAGGAGGAGGGGAGGTCAAAAAAAAAAAAAAACAAACACTCTCACAGACATCTCTTCATTCTTGTTTAACATGGATTTTTGTCATGCATGGAAACAGAGGTTCTGACAAAATTATTATACAACACAGAAAGCTGGACTGTTTGACACAAGAGATTCAGACTTCAGGCCAGTTCAAAATGCAGACTATTTCTTACTAGCAACTGTGCCTCAAGCACTAACAAATCTTCATTCTTTTCTCTTATTTGTCTGGAGGGACGGCTAGTACCTTCAGCCATAGAGGGTTGATCTATAGATGTAAAACACCTCAGTCTGTCAGGAACAGAGGGGGACAAACCGTTCCTCAGCCTCAAGCTATTATTTCTGTTAAACTGAAGGTGGCTAAGCAGCCACACCTTGTCATGGACATTTTATAGCTGCCAGAGCTGCTTCTCCACTGCTCAGTGGTGCTAAAATTTATCCAGTCACACCTCAGGCCTCATGCATTGCTATTATGGTTGAGGAGTTTGCAAGGTGCAGGCAGAGTATTAAAATGCATTTCTCCTGAGTGCCATGTTTGTCTTCAGGACAGGTTTACCATCATTTGCATGTGAGGAGACAAAGCATGAGGCCAGTTGTGCTGTATTATGATCACAGTTGTTTTCTTCCTTTATTTATCTAAATAAATAGATTTAAACAATATAAAAATATCAGAAGATCATATTTACTCTAACCTGCATTTACATTTTTATGAGGTCTGACTGCCACAGAGAACTGAAAGAGTCCAGGGAAGAAACATAAATTGACAACGTGAAAACAAGCCAGTTCCCTAATGCTCTCACTCTGTGGCACAATCCTGCTGTCATGCTATGGCTACAAGAAGGAGTAGCTGATTACATCCCTGCCCATGTTGTCCATCTCTGCTCACATAAACCACATGGTGGATAAGTGAGAAAATATGCCCAATCCCTATCCTCCATACAGGCAATGATTTACAACAGTGCGTGGTCACACTAGCATGTTCCAACACACACTCAATGTCTCCAACATTTCTGCAGAGGTGACTCTACAGTCCCTAAAAAGGTCACAAAGTGAAGGACTCAGAACACAGCTTCTGTTTTCTGTGCAGCATTACATTTTCAGTGGTGCAATTTTGTTTTAAGGCTTCTCCTGAGAAGCAACGAAGAACAGAAAAAATAAACTAGTCTTTCAATGTCCTGTGGTTCCAGTAACGAGACACCTAGGCATATGCTGTGCCTGTGTTTGGTGTTTGACTAATCTGTCTCCCTGATAGCAGTGAGGATTATCCAGGAATCAGGAATCCTTCTGGCTGCTTTGGGCTACCAGGGCAGACTCTTTGAATGACTGAAAGGTAGTGTGAGAAGTTCATCTCCATGTGATAATGATCCCCAACAAATAGAAGTGTGCCCCTGAAGCCACAGGCAGTGGGAAATAACTGAGTGGTGAACGTGTCTGCAGAATTGTCTGTGTCACCTCAATCTGCCTGAATCTGGCATTGATGCAAAATGGCTGAATTAGCTAAGACATCAGAATGCAGTTGTGGCACCTTACATATATATATATATATATATATATATGGGTGAACATTTCCACCTGAGCATTTTTTTTTTTCTTTTTCAGACTACCATAAGAGCACTGACATTAGCCAACAGATTAGCATATGCAACTTGAAGGTGTAGAAAGGTTTACTGGACGAGGGAGAGCAGAAGGAATGCCTGATCTGAGCTGTCACCATTGACTCACCTGATAAGGAAATATTGGGTATCCTTGGTGGTGCCTTTAGACAAATGCAAGCACAGCTACAACATCATTTCTATTCTTCCCCTCATCTCCATCCTTAGTTACGTTGCATCCTTGCAAATGGGAACATTTGGTGTTCTTAGACATTTACTTAGGTATAGTGTTTGCAAACAGCAACAAATAAAGTCTATGACTCTAAGAGTCTAGAGAATTTTATAATGAAAAGACAAAAAAATATACGCCAGTTGTGATTCAATGCAAATGCAAACACAAAATAATACTCTTAGATATGTAGACACACACCATTATGTGAGAAACAGTACATAGTTTGTAGGTGTGACTACTACAATCAGCAGGGAATGAGAAAGGTGTCAGATAAAGGGAGGGATGCAGGTCCACTTTTGCCTCAGTCATTTAAGCAAAAAACTTCCAAAAGAGGAAGCAAGTCTTTTTCAGAAGTTAAAGTTTCATTGAGTTCCAGACCAGAATGAAATTCTACCCAGAAGGTGCTCCTATGCTAAAGGAATTCAGCATGACTTATCAAATCTGTTTTTGAATATTGCTCTGTATAAGTGCTATTTCAAAAGATTCATTGGCTATGTAGGCTTTTACTATCAGCGTATTTATTTCACTTTCTAAATGAAATCCAATTTGAGGCTATTAATATTAATGTGCTGAGATAATTCTGATGATGAATTAATAAAACACTTGGCCTCTCAATATGGTGTTTGCTCTTACCATTTAATGATGCTCTTAACTGGGAAAAAGGAAGGGATAGAGCAGACTCTAGTAGGAGCCTGAAAATTAGAAACCACTTCATTGTTTTTAGCTTGCCACTTTAATGACAATCGATGACATTGATTTTGGACTAGAAAAGTATTTACAAAATCTTTACCATATGCTACAATCCCTATTTAGATTCCTTAAGCATAATCTACATGTAACACCTGCTTAAAGTACTTCAACACTTTGCTGAGAATAACTTCAGAAATATTTACTGCACTTCTCTAAGTTTGTTAGAGATTTGACCCTATTTCTTATGTTTGTCATAAATATTTTTCTCTTTCTTTTTCCAGAACAATTCTCCTACCACTGAAAGCACAGCTGTATCTTAGAAAAATCAGATGTCATCAACAGTCTCATTCCTTTACAGGAGGAATTTCAGTTCACTGAACATTTTAGTTCAGATAAGGCTAATTCACCTGCTTTATTATGCTAGAATAGATTTCCATCTGAAGAACTGAACCCAGCTAATGTACGTTTTTTACATTATTCTTCACACTTAGAACAAAATCCTAATAAATAAACTAAAAAAAAAAAAAAACGTAAATTATAATAGGATATTTCTTCAGACAATTAATGTAAAACCGTATGTGTAGACATCTATGATCTCATTTTCATAATTTACATAGTTTTTATTATTAATATAAATGGATATGGAAAGCTTCATTCTAAGCTGATAATACATATAATTTATTATGGTTAAACATAGAACATTAATACTGGTCATTTTTAGTTACCATCTAAGAAAGAATGAAAAATTATAACACCATGTTTGCCAACAATTGCAATTTTATCTATGAGTTCAGTTCTGGAAAAGCTGTCACAATAGTGGCTAGCAAAATGCATATAGTATGATTTTCAAAGTATGAGGTGTACTTTAAAAATTCTAGCAGGAAGGCAAGTATGAAAGCGAAATCCGCATTCCCAACAAACTTCATGTTTAAGTCTGGAGGTATTCAAGCCAAACTGCCTTTGTTTGAAAAGTTTGTTTTTTTTTTTACTGTTGACTTTAATAATAATATTATTGATAATTGTTTTTCTAAAACAGAAAGCAAACAAACAAAAAAACCTTACCACCTTCAAACTGCTTCTTCAGACAGAAAACAAGCAGAAGAAATTTACTGCTGTTCTTTTTAATTAAACTATTAAACACTCAAAGTCATAAGAGTTCTGTATGCATCTAGAGAAAGTTCTCTGGTGTGGAACAGAGAAATGTTTATCCTTTCTAAAATTATGCTAGTGAAAAGTCAGATTTTTTTAAATGATTTGTGACAAGATAATAACTAGTGGTTTTAGGTAGTAAGGTATTTGGACGATGTCATAGAGCACCAATTGTGTATTAGGTTTTTTGGATGCTTTTTCTTCTGAGGAAGCATGGATAAAAAGACTATGTAGCAAGTCATAGTGCAATTTATACTTCATAAAATTCACCTTCCACACCCATGTCTGAGTAAGTCTAGGTAATCCAAGTCAACAGACATTGAAAGGCCACATTAAAATCCCAATCAGTGCACTCTTATTTTTCTAATTTATTTCCATCTTTCCTACTATCTGAAATAAATGTTTAATTTCTCTCAAAGTTTCTAGCAACCTAAACAGACAGACCAAATGATAACCTGTGATAATACATATAGATATTAAGGTTTAGATGTTCCACCTCTAATCATCTTGCAAAGATATAGAAAATGTTCCTTCAGCAGTTATATTATTTCTTTAGAAGTCATATTGATTATCAGATATATCTGATAATTTGCATGAGACAAATTATATATGAAGAATGAATTTTAAAAATTGTATTACTTAACACTTTCCCTTTCATATACTCTTGGTTGAAAACTGCAAGTTTGCAGAAGTTGTATAGGTTTGTATAATTATTCCTAACACTTAATCTTCAGGTTGAGAATTATGATTAAGAGAAATTAAAAAGAAAAACACTCAGTTGGTAACAACTCCTCCAAATCCTTCCAAAGTTAGCTGCTCTGATAGCCACTCTAACCATCAACAAAGTATTCGTACTACAGTTGGTGGAATGATCATGCTGGCTAAAACTTAGTTATTATATTGGACTTCAGTTTACTCTAAATAAAGACTTCATTTTGTTAGTTACCTACATGATGGAAGAGTCTTTCAAAATTCACTTGGTGCTTTGAAAATTGTACTGCCTACATCTCATTGACAGCTTTTCTGGTGATCACAATCCAAAGAAGGCTTTCATGTATACTTGTTTTTATGTAGTTCAAATAGTCCTAACAAAATCAGTGGCCAGTCTGGTGTCTGTAAGTTATTCAGAGCTAAAGTTGTAACATATAAATCAGATGAACTGAGTCAGTGATCTGTTGCTCCTAAATCCCTATCAATGCAATGAAAAAGATATTATTTTCTAAGTTTACCTACTTTTGGCCACTCTTAGAATATTTATACGACCATACTTTTTGAGAAAGCTCAAACCTCTGAGAGAAAAGACATAACTTAAAAGAACCTGTGCAACTTTAATTTGAAGGTGCTTCGGTGCTTCTAGAAGACTGATTTAAGAGGCTTTCATCCTCTTTTTTTTTTTTTCTGATTGTATAATAAAATATAACAGTGTTTATACATTAGTGAATTTGGTATGAGAAAACTGGATTTAAAATATCAACATGCATTTCAAAATAACAGGTAACCTTTTTAAATACTGTTCATTGATTGTAAGCTAAAAGTTTCTTATATTTTAGCCACAATATATTTTCTTAAGCAGCCACAGTGATGTTTCATAATTAGATAACTTCAGGCTAAACACTGGGAGTTTCTAAGTGTTGAATACCTTAAATTTTTTATAAAGTGAGAGCAGAGATTACACAGTGCCTCAAAGGATAGGTCAGTGTTTATACAACATGTGAGAATCAGTTTTTGTCTTGTTTTTCTAAGACATAATTTCATGTTTTACAGTAGAAAAAAAAAAAAAAAAGTGTAAGCATACCCCAGCACAACATGTCTATGACTGGTGTGTATAAAACGCTTCCTCTATGCTTTTAAGGTGATGAAAAGGACAACTAGCTTGTGTCTAAATCAGGGGAGCTTGATATGATGTCAAAGCCTTTGGCTAAACATAGATTGACTTAATTCTTTCAATAATGAACTTTGGTCCAGAGCATTTAACAACCACAAGAGGAGAAACCCAATATAAAAGAGAAAATCTACTCATTCAGGTTATCTTGACTCTGCTTCAGGCAAAACATAGAAATATTTTTTTTAATCGAGATTCTCTGCAGCAGCCTGTTCCAAATGCCAGTATCCATCACTGATGACTGGATCAATAGCTCTGTTTTGGCCCCAGTCTCCTACGAGAGATAGCATGCCATCAGTGACAGACAAATATCACAGTTAAGCAAAGTATCCAGCCAGACCTAGTAACATTTTTATTGATTTTTGTTGTGCAAATAATGTCTTTTTGGGCTGAATAAATGGCTTTGAGCCAAACAGTCATTGTTTATGATTCCAAAATGCAATAAAGGGACAGGAAATATATTATAGCCTATGTCTCAAGGCACACAACATAATCATCCTTTGGTGGTGAAAAACTATCCAGCTGAAGCCATGAGTGCATATTTATCCATGCTTAAAGGTACCTGTAGGACTTGCAAATCTTACACAAAATGTCCTGTTAGGAAACAGATGGTATTGCCCTTTAACCTATTGAATAACTACTAGAAAACCAAGCAAAAAAATAAGCACTATATTTCTTCAATCAATACAAAGAAAACACTTTATTATTTTCCCTTCAAATGAAACATCAAACTTGCCAAAATGGTATTAAGATGCTTTGAAAAAAGGACACAACAGAACATACCCTGACTGTTTTTCCAGTGATACAAGATCGTGTTAGTGGTATTGCAGCAGCATTATATGTTGTTTCTGTACTCTGTTCTTTTTTTTCAGGAATTAGTAAAACTTTGTATATTATTTATTTATTTATTTATAGTATTAAAGGATCATTGTCATGGATCATTTAATATCAAAAGATCATTATTTATCTTTTTTAAAAAAATATTCTTTTTGATAATATTATTTAATCACTAAAGCTAGCACTATAACCAAAAATATCTCCTTTTGATTATATCTGTGCAATAAATCCCAGAGCTTTTCTACTGGATATATATAATATATCCAGTAAAATTAATGAGAAATCTCTCCTAGTCTCAGCTAGTGCACAGAGGCCAGAATTTCTAGACACACAGGTGTCAGAGATATACCCTTTCAATGATATTGTTAAGACACAAGCACAAACCACCAACAGTGAAGGTCTGAGGAAAGAAATATTCTTATAACTTCCAAACAAAGTCCAATGAAATATAATAGCAGGGTTTTTTTATTTGTTTTTGTTTAGTTGGTTCTGTTTTTTGTTTGTTTGTTTGTTTGTTTTGTTTCCAATTAGCTAGAAATAAGCTGCATTAGCTGGCATTATGTCAAGGCTAGTTAAAATATTTTGTCCTTATTGCACAGCCCTGTGTTTTCATGGAAAATGTCAATAATTCAAGCCCCGCCCAGAAAAATTCAAGAATATTTATGCTCACCCCAGAAAAGTCCATTTGTCTGTAAGAAAATGCAACAGCAACCAAGTGCCAGCTTAAATCCTGTCTCTCTCTTGCACCTTTTAAATTCAAGATTTTATTAACTCTCTTGTGACAGCTCTAAATGGACTTTTGAAGGCATTTGGAATACAATAACTAAGATACGACACAGAAAATTAAAAGGTTTATTTTACAATATTTTTTCAATTAAATTACAGAAAGTAGGGTGGAAGTTAATGGTTAATTTTAAAAGACAACATGATGGTCTTAAGCTAGATCTGTTAATATTTTTTTGTGGTTTTGTGGTTTTTGTGGTTTTTTTTCGTTACTACCATAAAAGAAAGCTCTAACCTTTTCCCAGTAAACCAATTGCAAAATTTTCATGTTCTTCTGCAGAAGTAGGTATTCATTTTGAATTGCCTAAAATCGTTTGAGAAATAATATCAGATCATAGATTTGGTCTTCTGTCCTTCACTGACTGCTGTCAGTTTTTCCTAGACTTTACAGCCTCATATAATAAGCAACATCTTATCTCTCAATCTAAAGGGAAATAAGCTATCATTCTTCCATTTCACAGAGGTCAAGTCTATCAGACAAAAATCTCTTCTTTGAACCCCTGCCTTTGGCAACAAGTACACCGACGCATGCATGAGGCAAGTTTCTCTGAATCCACTGTTCTAGCCCTGACAATTGTTTTTTGCTCTGAGAGAGAATAAGTAACCAGTTAAAAAAAACACTAATTTAGTGTGATTCTTCTGACCTATATATCTCTTAGCAGATGAATAGTCTTCTGAAGGTGTGTATTTCTTTCCATCAACTATAAGAGGAGCCCAGAATTACTGTCTCAGATGTCTATCCTACTTCTAGACATTTAATTTAGGATAAATGAATACCAACTTTGGCCACTCAGAAGGTTTCAAGATGCAGAGCCTGCACATGTGACGGTCTCTGTGTCTTCTTTGTTGAACTGGGCAGGAATTCAAGCACACTGTTTGTATCTTTCAACCATCATCCATTCTGAGAAAGCTGTTTATTTACTGGGGAGCCTCATTTCAATTTTAATCCAGGAAGATGGTTCCTAACGCTAGATATTTTGATACCTGTTTTTAGATGTTCAGATATTTTGTCAGATGGGACCTAAAATGCAAGAGTTATATTGGCTGGAATCGAATTAAGAGTCAGGTTAAAGGAACTGGACCTGCGTATTGTACTGAAAAAAAAAGTTTTTTTTTTTTTGATAAATTTTCTACCTGTAGAGGGTTTCCAAGCACTTTATTTGAAATTTTAAACTCAGTGTAAATCAGAAACACTCAACTATGGAGTATGAATCTACTGAAAAGCAATTCTCTGCATAATCAGCTACGTCACCAGTTCTCTAGCATTGGTAGCCCCTGGTAAACTCCGACCCAGAGTGAATCATTCCCTAGTTGGAGGAGCCAAACTACCAGCAACCCAGGCTGGGTATTAAGAGATCTGTAATTGCTCCTCCTGCATGCCTCAGGAGCATATGTTCACATGTTTGACACAAACTGTCTGTGTCAATGAAACTCAGGCCATTGTCATGGTAAGGAAACTTAACCGTCCCTACAGACTAAGCCCTAACCCTACGTCAGTTGGTCAGGCATATCTTCTCCTGGGGAGTTGAATCCAGCCAACTGAGTGCATGGTTTCAAGAGGGCAAATAAATATGCGGTAATTAGATAGCATGTGAAATCTTCCTGCAAAGAGTAGTCACCTGTGTGATATGAACTGTGAAGTAAAGATACCAGAATTAATATTGTTAGAGCACTAAATAAACTTCACTGCTGAGGCTAAAAGTAATGGAATAAAAATCATTTATTCATAATCCTTTTATTGCATTTCTTCTTTTCTCTTTAGGTAAAAGCCCCTCCACAATTTTATTTATTTATTTATTTATTTATTTTGCTTTACGGTAGATGTAGCAAGGTAAAAACAGATGCACTTTCTTTACTGGCTGGCTTTTAAACTTAATGACTCCTGTGGCCTGTCTGATCTCATCACCTCACTGGCAATATTTTTATAGCAGTTAGAGTAATGGCAAGTCAGTGGCCTTTCTACTTACATTTACCTGACTGTTTTCTTACATGCTCCTTGGACTCTGGTGTTATCTAAGCTTCTGATCCATTTTGTAGATGAAATCTTCAACACAGTTTCCATCCAGATTTAAGTTACTGGGAGTGCTTTATGGAAATGTTGAGCGGTATGGATTACAGCTTTGTATTGGACTACATTTTTTCCTTGGAGAGGAGAGGTGATGGAAGATATGGGTAGGTTAGGGAATGTGCAAACTAAGGGTCTGTTCAGATGCATTTAACTGGCACAAGCTGGGATATGGAGCAGGAAGGATTTGCATGAGGCAGGCTTCTTGGAGGAAACAGAATGAGCCAGTGGACAGGCCCTTAACAAAGGAGTTCAAATGTCTTGTGATCTCTCTCTAGTTTTCTCTTAGGTTGCCATGTGATCTTGGAAAAGCTGCTGCCTCTCTGGGCCTTAATTTCACAGTCTGTAGATGCTTAGAGGGACATCTAACCTACAATGTGACTTCACATCTTTCTGAAATACCTGTTTTCAGTAACTATGATGCTTACAAAGCATTAACTGACTAGTAATAGTAAATTTAAGATGGAACAAAGTGTTTTCTATTATACACTTGAGAGGTAAATCTCCAGCTTGAACATTTCTTGTGAGCTCTGTTTTTTTGTTTGTTTGTTTGTTTGTTTGTTTCCTTATCAGCAATATCAGAGAATCATCGAATGTTTTGGGTTGGAAGGAACCTTAAAGATCATCTAGTTCCAACCTTTCTGCCATGGGCAGGTGCACCTTCCACTAAATCAGTTAAATCAGTTTGCCTAAAGACCCATTCAACCTCACCTTGAACACAGTTTGCTTTTTTTGTTGTTGTTGTTGGTTGGTTGGTTTTGTTTTGTTTTCTTTTGTGTGTGTGTGTGTGTGTGTGTGTGTTTGTTTCTTTGTTTTTTTTTTGTTTTGTTTTCACAGAGTACATCTGGTACAGGTATTATTATTATGTTCCCAAACATTACCAGATATTAAAAGACCATGGAAGTAATAGGAGGAAAGTGAGATTTGTACTTCATGTAGAGTGTGATGTTTTCTTTAGAACTTCTGAATAAGTTTGCTTCTGGAAAAAAAATAAAACAACATCAACAACAACAACACAAGACACCTGGAGCTGGGCAATATTTAAACCTAAACAAGTTGCTACAGTTTTTATTAAAAAAAAAAAAAAACTCTATAAGCTAACAAGTGCTGAAACAGACTAGCTCATAACTGCACATCTTTTAGTGTCTCCATAACATAGTAGAAGGATATGATCGTAGTAAATGTAAGCATGTACAACACAGTGAAAGTCACAAACCAGAGAAAGAGAAATGAAGTGGCAGCATTAACAATTAGTGCAGTTTCTGTAAGGTCCTGAGAATATGCCTGGCTTACCAGAGTGCATTAAAGTCCACACCACGGTGTGTCTTCAGTGATACAATAGATAAACTAGATAAATTTATTTTTCTGCTTAGAATAATTCCAATATGAGCTACAGGTTCATAGCCTGTAAACTGCATAGCTACTCCACGGATTAGATGATCTCAGAGACTTTTATAGGTTGCTAGATGGAATCCTGATATTTTGGGGGCAACTATCTCAATGACTTTGATGGTTGTTTGTTTTTTTGTTGTTGTTGTTTGTTTCTTTGTTTGTTTCCCAGATATTCATGCTTATGGAAGGAGACTTAATTAGAGCACTAATACACACAAATTCTTGTGTATGAGAGTTCCATCTCCACACTTCTTAACTATTTAAGCCATACTGAAGTACTCAGTCATTTGATCTTGGTATCATCTGGGGACCATCTGTCCTGCCAGCTCTCCCACTCCCCATGTGGTCTCTGCACCCCATATGTTTCCGGCCCTTTTTCCCACATGCCTTGATCTCCCTGTATGTATCAGATACCCAGATTCCAGCTCCCGTGCTTACCTTAGAATTTATCTGGGTACGGTGTGAATGGTGGTTTCCAACTCCATTCTAATTCTTAGCAGGTATCTGGCCAAACTTAGCATTAGTTTGCTGGGGTGTTACAGCAGTAGTAGCATATCTGGAATACTCCTAGGTTGTGCAGTAAAATAAATCACAAGAAAAAGTGTGAAAGGTGAAAAAATTAAAGAGGACTTTTCATCCTCTACTTATTGTCTGGGAAAAAAAAATTAATAATAGGGGCAGATAAGGTCTCCGAGAAGTACTGACTACCTTTCCAAAAATCACAATGCTACACACAGCAGAAGTGTTGGTCACCAGAGTGACTCCTTCACTTCTTTGTGTCCACTTCTTCATCAGTGATGTTGATCTCTCTGTAGGTGTTAAAACTGTGCTCTATTATCAGAATATAATCTTTAATATTTATATTTATATTATATAGTCCAACATAATCTTATACCTGATTCTGTCTGGGTGACTTTAGATTGACTTCTCTATCCTAGCATCTTTTTTTCAAAGACTTTATGATTGTTTAGGGTTTGTCTAGCAATATAAACTTAAATACGTTGTGCTGTTTCTGAACACCTCTTATATTGTGTCATATTTTATATATGGTAATATTTTATACAGCCTGTAATCGATCATGGGTAGGCAAAATAAAATGTCTTCACCATGAGACAACTTTAGAATATCACTTTGACTTGATTACAGTCCAGCTAGGAAGAAGGTTTTCTTCTAGTCCCTATCCGAGTTCTGAATAGCACCACTTGACAACTAGAACAATATAGCTTTGTCAGGGTAACACTCTACTTGCTTCATAACAGCATCTATTACCATGGAAGAACAATTTCTGAAATATTTGCAAAAATACACATGGCATTGCAAGTTATTTCAGAATAGTCCAATGCTTGTGTACAGGTGGATATATTTTTCTCTCCTTACATCAATATAATATTAATGAATAACCACACCTTTCCACCTGGGATTCACATCACATCAAAAGCTCAACTGAAGAGGAGATCTGAAGTTGGTAGGAAATCATTGTTTCCAGAAGCCATGTTTAGAAACCACTGATAGCTCTCTTTTGAGTATGCAAGTATTTTGTATTTTGCCTTTGGCTGAGAAGTTGTAGCAGCCCTAGTAATGCAGCTTCCTACACTAGTGAAATGTTTAAAACTAATTCATCACTGTAGACAGTATCTGCAAAATGTTCCCTGCCCCATGCGATCCTACCATTCAGGATTTGGACCTGAAATAGAAAAGCATGAAGCACATGTGTAATACCAAGCATGAGAGAAGTTCCATTTACTTCAATGAACTGGTGCCCAAGAGTTTTTCCAGTTAAGAAATAACACCCTCACATCAGTAACTAAGACAATGAGTCAGGCTGAAAATCTAGGAATTAAACTGAGGATAGGGAGAGGAATCCTTGTCCCAAATAGTTGTACAGATTTTATGAGACTTTCAAAGCAGAACAGGCAAAGACTAGAGTGGATAAAGCCCTGAGAAGCCTGGTCTGACCTCTTAGCTTGCCCTCCTATCATCAGGTGATTGGGCTGTAGACCTCCTGAGGACTTTTATAACCTTACAACAAATCATCCTATGAGCATAAAGATACAATAAATTTAAAATCAAAACCTTAAATTACATCAGTTTATCCACTGTCTTACTTGTCATACACAACAACATTACCATCATTCACAAAAATATATGAAAAGCAAACATTAATTGCATAGACCTAAGATGTCAACAAAGTTTTGGCCCTGACTTCTTGTGGTTGTTGCCTGAAGGTTCTCTCTCTTCTACATCACAGTTGTTGAAGTCACTTGCTAATGAGTATAATGTTTTCAGAAGCACAAATTAACTTGAAGAGAGGATTAGTGTTTGTAATATCTCGTGATGATCTTATCAGTATAATGAAGGCATACAGCAACACGATCCTCATGTTATATTAGACAGTTAGGAATAAACAAATGTTGTATAAAGATATTTCAACAGCATATGGCTGTACGTGTAACTGAGGATGTTTTCTAAATGAGTGTCTCTGACCATGTTCCACTGCTTAAGTAAAAACTTAGAGGCAAGTCTTGTTGGTATAAAAAAATATTTTTCTGGTTCTTCTGTTTCTTGAAAGTAACATAAGTAGAATGACACAAGTATCATTTTGCAGGACAGAAAAGGACTTTAGAACTGAGAGGTATTTAAATTAAAAAAAAAAAACCTACAAAACTATTGTAACGATATTGTCATAGTAACCTATTCCTTCTGGACTGTGATTATAGGAATCAGGGAGTGAGCAAAGCAGTCATGAGGATTTTTCTGGGTTATCTGGCTTTGAAAGGATCATGTTCAAACTCTGAAAAGATAAAAGAAAGACTATACAGAATGTAAGCTGGACCGTTAAACATTTCCATATGACAAACTCCTCTCCTGAGATCTGACCTGTCTGTAGATTCCCCAGTTTGCAGATCTAAAGGAACGAGGCCCACCCGTGCCTGCTCTAAAGAGAAGAAGCTGCATCTGACTAGCTTTTGAAAACTGTTTTAAAATTCTCACCAAAAAATACCTCAATAAAACATATATATATATCCATTAAACATTCAAAAGAAAATCCCATAAACCAGGATTTGTAGAAAGTAACACATCTAAAAATGACTGTAGAAGCAACATCCCAAGTAAAGTAGGCATTTCTGAAAGAAATTTCTGCCTTCTGTAGAAGACATTGCTTTTATTCCTAAAGGTTACTGGTAAATTATGTCCTTAGGCAGCAATCCTGATGTTTATGAACATGCATACCTCCAAGCACATGCCTAGTTTCATAAACCACAATGAAACTATCTGCATTCTTAAAGTTAAACACATGTATAAGCATTTGCAGAATTGAGATTCCTCACCATAAATCAAAACTTTATCTTCTAGCAATAATTATAGTGGTAGGATAGAAAATTTGAAGCACAAGTAGTTAGAAGTACATGTTTCTCCTTCATCCAAAAGAATGTTTCTCCACTACACGTCGGGCACAGACCTAAACACACACTAAAATGTGATCTCATCTTCCACCTCTGTGGTGAGCCAGGTCCCTAGATGAGTCAAAGGAAAATCTGTGTTTCTGTTCTGGGTTCTGCCCCTCAGGAGGGTCCTAGCTGCACACCTACAGCAGATAGTCACAGCATGTGCTCTCCAACTGCCATTGTATATCACATCTGCCTATGTCACATTGTCATGTGGCTGATATCAGGCAAATAATGTAGCTCAAGGTCATTCCAGAAAGCTCAGGAGACCTATCACTAGGTCAAATTGGATTTTCAGGTGGCCTGAAATCAGTCTTCTTTTAGAACAGAAGAGGCACCTACTGCAAAGCTACAGGTATCCCACAGAATAAAACATTAGTACAAATAAAGTGCGTAGCTAAATAACAAATATTCAATGCAACACCGGAATTTTAGGAACAAAACTATCCATATTAATATCAAGTGAGCAGCCATGTAAAATCCATTTTAACATTAACGGCTGTCAAGTTGAAATCCACCCATTGATTTCTGACACCCAAAATACATGGGTGTATACCTGTTAAGAAAGTATATAAATTAACTGATTTAATTTTTTTCTTAGCAAATGAAAAATGGCTTCTTTGGCAAGTTTCCCATTTGGATTCCCTGTAACTGTTGCAAAGCCACTCAAAGCACTTCTCATCACATATTTCATGTTGGCTGAAAGTAATAATATTGTTAATCGTCTACATCATCATGTCCACCGATCATATATATATATATATTTGGAAAATTCTGATCAAGTAGTGTTCTGTGAAATGTTCATTGGTAATAGTCTGTCCTGTGTTTGGGAAAGCTGACACTTGGAGAGCTAGCCACAGGTTGTCTCTTGGCTAAGCTTGATATCAAAGGTCTTTGCTGACAGAAGCCCCACTCAAATGCATATTTATCTCAAAAAACTCTTTTGCTTAAAGTAATCAGTATGGAGGTCTAAAAACCTTCTTTCTCTTGCTTTGTATATATTGCATAACAAGCCATTTCTCACTTTTGCCAATTTTGCCAATTATTCTTAGCAGATCTGTGAGCCTGCTCCCTGTTGTACGTCCCTCAGGAACCTCTCAGCAGTCAGCTGCACATCGTGCAATCACAGCCCAGCCATCTGACAGCCAAGGGGTGTTTCACTTCAGGCATCTCCTAAATCAGGATTTTTTTCACAACTGTAAGTATCAATAGCAGCTGTAACCATTTTATGAACTACAGAAGTTAGGAAGCCTGGTTTCTTGTGACTTTTGTTTTGTGGTTGAATTGCTCCATGTCTAATGAATTAATGCCTCCATAAGATGTTTACACGTGGATCTTCTGATTCTAATATTAGAAATCATAGTATATCTCTCATTTCTGCAGGCCCTTCTCCATTTAACCACGTCAAAGCCTGTGGAAGCTTCATATTTTTTGAAATTTATTCTTGTACCAAACTTGCTAGAAATTTGCTAGCAATTTCAAAATATATTAGGCAGATGCTTAGATCCTCTAACTTAAATATATATATATATATATATATTCAGGAAACCAGTCTGAAAAATCTGCTAATTTTTTAAATTAATAAAAATATCACTGCAAACAATAGACCCTTCTTCACAGACTCATTTATTACTGCCGTGTGTTTTGATAAGTCATTTGAGTACGGTTTATTTAAATCCATTTATTTAAATGGATTTAGCAATCATTAATAAATCACTACCAACGACTACCTCAGCTATCTTTAAAATGTTTGTATTTTTTATATAAGTTCTTCCAACTCAGAGTTTCACGTTCTCAGAACTGAACAAAACCTATAAACAATGATTCGCTATCAAGTGAGTATCACATACATGCATCTAATCATCAGTTTAAAAAATGTACCTACCGTAGTCTACAGGTAAGAAAAGGTTCAAAACTTACAGCCTTTTAGACTGACTGATGGTGTGAGTGCTGGAAGTCCCAGGGCCTTGAAATTTGGGGAAGATGGGTATAGGACATATAATTTATGTTTATAAACTGAGGGGACAGTTGCTGAATATGCATTTCACTTGCATGCACTATAGAAACAGAGTCAGCTGAAGCAAAAAAAAATGCTAGGATGATAAGAAAAAAAATGCTAGCATTGATAGTTATTACAATTGAATATATAAACAACTGCAGCGGGTATTAGAGGTTGCTTTGATGTGAGTCGAAGGCCAAATAAGGACAATTTTAAACACCAGAACAAAACTTTACTAAATTAAATCACAAACAACAAATGTTTTGCAAACAGTTCTCACATAATTTTAATCATTATCACTGCATATGCAAAGCCATTAAAATTCTTAACATATATCCTTAGCTGTGAATATAAATGTTAGCTCTAAGTATGCACAACTACAAGGTGATCAGGATCAAGACCTCTTTGTAGAGAGAAGTTGGAACAGAAATTGGCTTGACTTCTTTTCAAATTTTCCTTGCTTTTGATTATTTTTTAATTCTATTTATTCTATTCTACTTATTCTATTTTATTCTTCTAGTTCCCAAAAGGCAGTGTCATCAGCTAGCCCACGTAGTTGTTGTCTTCCAACTTTTTGTTATTTTGCTCTTTCTTACCTGTAACTACACACATTTTTGTCCCTTTCATGGTGACATTGTCCACCTACTTATATAAAATGCTTATACATCGTGTCTGACTATGTGTGATGGTTTAACATTGCTATGTAGCTGACCTCCACTCTCTCACTCCCCCTCCTCAAAGAAAAAGGGCCAGAAAACACAATTGAAAGGGCTCAAGGGTTGAGATAAGGACAGGGAGATCGCTCACCAATTATTGTCATGGGCAATACACACTCAACATTAGGGAGATTAATATAATTTATTGACTAACACTAGTGGACTAGAACAGTGAGAACTAAAAGCACACTTAAAACCACCTTCCTCCCCATCCACCTTCTTCTACGTCCTCTCCCCTAGTGGTGCAGGGGAATGGGGGAATGGGAGTTTTGCTCAGTCCGTGACACTTCATCTCTGCCACTCCTTCATGGTCACTGTCTGTCCCTGCTCCATATGGGGTACATCCCTTGGGATGCCATCCTTCCTGAACTGATTCTGCAGGGGCTGCCCACAGGCAGCAGCTCTTCAAGAAGTGCTCCCACATGGCTCCATGCATCAGGAGCAAACTGCTCCAGCACGGATCCCCCACGGGCGGCAGCTCCCCACAGACCCCCTGCTCCTGTGTGGGCTCCTCTCCATGGGCTGCAGCTCCTGCCTGGGGCCTGCTCCTGCGGGGGCTCTCCATGGGCCGCAGCCTCCTCCAGGCCACATTTGCTTGCTCCACCCGGGGCTCCTCCACGGTCTGCAGAGTGGAAATCTGCTCCGCCTTGGGACACATGGGCTGCAGGGGGACAGCCTGCTCCACCAGGGGCCTCTCCACAGGCTGCAGGCGAACTTATGCTGTGGCACCTGCAGCACTTCCTGCCCTCCTTCTGCACTGACCTTGGTGTCTACAGAGCTGGTTCTCACTCCTCTCTCTCCCAGCTGCTGTTGCCCAGCAGTTTTTTCCCTTTCTTAAATCTGCTCTCCCAGAGGCCCAACCAGCATCAGTCACTGGCACAGCTCTGGCCAGCAGCAGGTCCCTTTTAGAGCTGGCTGGAGCTGGCTCTGACCTGACATGGGGCAGCTGCTGGGCTCTGCTCACAGAGGCCACCCCACAGCCTTTCTGCTACTAAGCACTTACCACAAAAAAACAATACACTGTGCCATCACAATTTTACAAAATATTTGTATACTGTTGTTGTTTAAATTATTTTAGTATTGTTATATTTATCTAATTATTATTAACTATATCCTGATTAATACATTTATAATATTTAAATGTCAGATTTCTTATGTGGCTTCAGAGTTCAACTTAACAGACAAGACAGAAGTAACTTGGCAGAGAACCTAATAAAAATGAGGTAGAGAAAGGTCACATGTTGATGATGACCACGTGATTCTGGAGCAGCCTTTCGACATAGGAAATAGAAGAAAGAAAGAGGGAAAAAAAAAAAAAGGCAGAAAAAGAAGACAACTAGGTATGGTGACTCAGTTCAAGTTCTATAATCTTGTGTTCTTTTTCCATATGTAGGATGATGATTAAGTCACCCTAAGGAGGAGAGAATTTATAGTCCATTTAAATAGGAACTACTACAGCAACCTGCTATTATGTGCATCTGGCAAAGAATAAGGTTATTCTGGACCCTTTTATGACTAAGCTATTCACAACCTGTTCCAGCTTTTTGGGGGATGCAACAAGCATTTCATAAGTAACTTCAGCTTCTGAAGCCTTAATCAGGAGTTGCATTGTTCCTCTCAGGACTTGGTCCTGGATTTTCATTTATATCCTACTAGCCCTGGGACTGAGATCACTGTACAACCATTTGGGAAATTTTATCTATTGGTCAAATTAGGATGATAGTTCAGTATTTTTGAGAAAGGGAATATTAAAAACTTAATAGGAAAACAGAATTCATCTTCTATGTTTCAACTTTTAGTACTTCAGTAGGAAACTGGAAAACACAGTACCCACTTTATACCTTACCAGCAGCTACTCAGTCAAAGCAGAATTCATAGCAGATAGAGACAAATCATCTGATGGCACAGGTTAAAAGAAACCTGTTACTATGACAACAGATAGGGTCAGATAACAAAATGAACAGACACTTTTGATCTTCAAAAAATTCTTTTTCCTTTGCTCTCTCCTCTGTTATCTGGACCACTCCATCAAACACCTAGCAGATAACAGATTTGAAAACCCAGTCGACCTTCAAGAAAGACCAGACAAGCTGGAAAGTCTATGGAAAGGTTACTATTACAGTTGAAATGCTTATGATTATATTTTCTATGTGTGCATGTGTATGAATTTTACCACAGTATCAGAGTACTGCTCAAAAGGCTTTATAGAAGCCTCTAATACTGCAACATAAATGTAATATTTTATTATTATTATTATTATTTATAATGCCATTCAAAGAAAGGAAATAGAATATAACATGATCTGAAATGATTTGTTGTGTGGTCATATTGTACAGTTAATATATTGTAGGTTAAAAAGAAATTGTATTTAGACACCTTTGAATTTTGGAACAGTAGTTTATTGTACATGCCCTATCACTAATTGTTACTTCATATATACTGTGAAAGCTGGAAAAAAAAAAATGTTATATTTTAGTATTATTTTAAAGTATTTTGAAGATTTATGTATTGATAAAGAGCAGAATGTTATGAAATGATAAATCGGAAAGAAAAACTAAGCACCATATTAACATAGTTTACAATTTAAATGACAAAAGAAGAGCAAAGAGAGGGGAAAAACAAACAAACAAACAAACAAAAACAGCAAAACAATACTAACTGAAGGGAAAATGCTGCCTTTCCTTCTGAGTTTACTGAAGAAGTAAGTTTTCAGTATACAACTTAAGAAATCTGCAAAGGGAATGTCACTTCCTACATATAGTAGTACTGCTTTCATAAAGGTATGACTCAACTTGGGAACTGGGCTATGTGGGTGAACATATCTGGAGCCAGGAGTTCTACTCCAACATTAATTTCTATTCCTCCTCTGTACAGCAATGTCATTGAACAGTCAACTGAGATGGCGTCTCTTCTGGACATTATATTAAATTAAGCTAAGGTCTTTGCTGCTGCATGCCATGCGTTAGGAATCTCAGTGACTCTGACCCATAATCATCTATGGTACTTGTGTAGTACATTAGAACTACATGCTTCAGAGGAAATATTTATTCTCACAAAAAGTAAATGTGTGAAAATCTCACAGGGATTCCTGCACTAATTTCTCTGAGTTTCACACAACATCAACTGGTTTAATGCTAAAGATACAAATTACTAAAAAAGGAATGCCAAGGTGTAATATTATTCCAGAAAATGCACTGTTACTTTCATTATTGTCAACACAGAGAGAAAAACAACCATTATTGTCACATTAATGAAATGTTTTTTTTTCTTCTTTCTGTTTTCATCATGAAATTCAAAATCTCTATCTTTGACAAAAAGTTGTATTTAAAATAATATATATTAATTTGCTTGGCAGCTGTTCCTGAATCTTTACCTGCTGGAGAGGAGCTCTGTGAAGAAGGACCTGGGGGTCCTAGTGGACGACAGGTTAGCCATGAGCCAGCAGTGTGCCCTGGTGGCCAAGAAGGCCAATGGGATCCTGGCATGCATTAATTTGTCTTTTGTTTCACAACTGAACTTTCAAAATAAATATTTTCAAAATATTTTAATTAATATTTTTCTATAACTGTTGGGAAGAATATATCTAAAAGGATATATCTAGAATATAGAATATATCTAAAATTTAGTGTCCATATCTCAGAGATTGGACTTCAATTTTTCGCCAAATATTTTATTTAAATTTTAGGCTCTGAGAAGTTCCAGTCATTTTGGATTCACTGTTGAAAGGTTTCTTGTCCATAGTTACAAGATGTTTGGGAGTTTGTTTGTCATCACCTTTAATTTTTAATCTGTTAATATATTTATATTTAACTTGGCTGATTTTAAATATCATCCTTTGAAACTCATAGCTTCTGGCTGCAATTCTGATGGAGAACAAGTATAAAAACGCTGTGCTATAAACATTATATGGTACTCCAAGAAAATATCAATTTGCATTCTTTCCAAGAGCTACCAAAATATTATCCATAATTTAGATCGATGCCACAGGATGGAGTGGAAGGGGTGAGGGTGGTGTCAGTCTTCAGTAAAGAAAAATTTGGTGTCAATCTCCTGTAAATTAGAATTATGCTTCAAAATTCAGAGACCACTAGAAAACAAAGTACCCTGGATGTTCTGTGGGCAAAAATGGAAATTCTCATTTACTTATTTCCTTAGCATTTGTATAGTAGAGATGTGTGGAATTTGAATCTCAAGGATTCAGATCAGACTGCATTTCTGATGGTGAAAGCCCCTCAGAGACATGGTTTGACTCAAAGTCCCGCCAGTAAAACTGCAGCATGGGAGAAGCATGGGACTGGCAGGTATTTCAAGGAAATGCAGACTGATGGTGAACTGATTTGAAACTCAGAGTTCCCAGACACCTTAAACAACTGAAATATTTCAGGCTTAATTGAACTAACCGGAACCAAAAGGAAGATATTTTCTATTTCTCATTTTAAAATCAATTTTAAATGAAGCCTCAGAGTTGCCAGTATGACAACTATGAGATACATACCTAAACAAAACACCAATACCAAGCAATTTTTCAAGTATCTACATATACTCCAAATTATTCTTAAACATCAAGAGGCAGTACTGTACAGTAAGTGTGCATACTAACAAATGAATATGCATAGCGGGAGCTGGGACAAGGACCTGGGAGCCTATCTCATTTGTTCATGTAGCAGACAGCATGATAGCAACAGATGCTCCACACTCTTCCTTTCCTTATCCTAGCAGGTCCTCTCCAATTCACTCGGCCCCTCCGTTGATAGTACCAGCAAGGTCACCAAGTAGTGATAATTACTCGAAATCATTTTTGGACTGCAGAAGACCTTTCATTCAGGTCACTGAAGAGTTGCCAGTCACCTCCATTTATCATTCACCTGATCTTAAAATGATCCAGAAAGAAAACAATCCATATTAGAACACTTTGAAGGAACATATCCTGTACCTGAAGAAGGAAAAATTATTATTAGAGAAAAAATACATACACATGTAAATAACATGTACTTCATTAATGTATCTACATCTCAAGCTAGAAAGAAAGATCCAATCCCATTTTTCCTCACCTCTGTTCTTACAGGAAAAACAATTTCTGATTTCAGATATTGAATGTTTCTGGATAATGAGTATACCTGTAACATTTTCCTTTTTAAGTGTTCTTGCATTTAAGAAAACCCTTCAGAGAAATGATTTTTAGATAATTCCACAAGGCGCTGATATCAAAAAACAAAATATCAAAAATCAAAAGTGCCACTGCTTGATAACTATTAAACTTGCTTTTCTAGTAAAATAAAAGAGTGCAGATGAGTATCACACTGCATGTCAATATTGGGGGGTGGAGAGGAGGAGGGGAGTGAGAGATGTTAAAGCAAGCTAAATAATTGCCTAACAGTACTTGTACTAATGACCATAAACTTCTACTATGCTAATTTTTCTTTGCACTTTTAATTACAGATCAATAATACTTTGCAGCTGACATTTAAAAATGCTGAACTGCATGTAGGAACACAGACTGAATAAAAATATACAATGTGGTACTGAATTTGCCAAATCAATAAACTTTGCCATTTAACAAACAATAGGATGTAAACAGTCACCAAGAGTAGCAAGTGTAAAAGACTATGTTTCAAGTGCTTAATTATTGTTTAATAACATTAAGCCTCAGTTCACTGACAGAATTCTACTACTGTGAAAATCAGCCATTCTATTGTTTGTTTGCTTTATTTATGCTTAGCATCTTTTTCAAATGTTTGACTTTAGCTGTTGCTAAACCTAAAGCTCACAGAAAATTAGATTATTATAGACCAAAAGGTGAATAATTGCATAGGTTTTAGTTTATGCTTCCTTACTTAGATAAATGATTTTTATTCCTTTAAAAATGCTTTATTGCAACAAGTACATTTAATAAATGAGATCAAGGCATTAAAGAGTACTTACATATATAAATATCCATATAATATCAATGATTTCATTTCAAACGAAAGGTTAGAATCAATAAACTGTTGTTCAAATTTCCTATAGTAGCTTATGTTAAGCAGGAATGAGCAATTTTTTTTTTTATGTTTCTGGCCCTGCAAACTTTCTTTTTTTTTTTCCTTCTCCTTCTCTTTCTTTCCTTCCTTCTCCTTCTCTCTCCTTCTCCTTCTCCTTCTCCTTTCTCCTTCTCCTTCTCCTTCTCCTTCTTTTCTTTTTTCTTTTTCCTTTTCCTTTTCCTTTTTCTCTTTTCTTTCTTTTTCTTTTCTTTTCTTTTTCTTTTTCTTTTTCTTTTTCTTTTTCTTCTTTTCTTTTTCTTTTTCTTTTCTTTTTCTTTTTCTTTTTCTTTTTCTTTTTCTTTTCTTTTTTTCTTTTCCTTTTCCTTTTCCTTTTCCTTTTCCTTTTCCTTTTCCTTTTCCTTTTCCTTTTCCTTTTCCTTTTCCTTTTCCTTTTCCTTTTCCTTTTCCTTTTTCCTTTTCCTTTTCCTTTTTCTTCTTTTTCTTTTTCTTTTTCTTTTTCTTTTTCTTTTTCTTTTTCTTTTTCTTTTTCTTTTTCTTTTTCTTTTTCTTTTTCTTTTTCTTTTTCTTTTTCTTTTTCTTTTTCTTTTTCTTTTTCTTTTTCTTTTTCTTTTTCTTTTTCTTTTTCTTTTTCTTTTCTTTTTCTTTTTCTTTTTCTTTTTCTTTTTTTTTTCTTTTTCTTTTTCTTTTTCTTTTTCTTTTTCTTTCTTTTTCTTTTTCTTTTTCTTTTTCTTTTTCTTTTTCTTTTTCTTTTTCTTTTTCTTTTTCTTTTTCTTTTTCTTTTTCTTTTTCTTTTTCTTTTTCTTTTTCTTTTTCTTTCTTTTTCTTTTTCTTTTTCTTTTTCTTTTTCTTTTTCTTTTTCTTTTTCTTTTTCTTTTTCTTTTTCTTTTTCTTTTTCTTTTTCTTTTTCTTTTTCTTTTTCTTTTTCTTTTTCTTTTTCTTTTTTTTTTTCTTCTTCTCCTCTGTGTTTTATCTTTATTGCAGCAGTGCATTGAATTTTAGGTTGATCATTGTCACTGCCTGACTCCCATGCACACACAAACATTTTAAACTGTGTTCAGTGGGGTTTTAACTCTAAGGAGTGTGGAAGAAAACACGTGGGAGGCTGAAAATAATAATGCAGTGGGATAATCAGTAATTCAGTACTGTTAATTTACACATATTAAGTTCAAGTGGTGTTATATTATTTGAAATTTCTGGACCAAGATAGGATAGTTTAGCTGAGTGCAGGTAACTAATGTTAAAGTTGAAACTTGGGTGACCAGTTCATGAATCCCAACAATATTGCATATAGCATGTGACTCCTCAATATCATTTCTGACCTAAATGATCATGACAGCAACAGATGCTACAACAGAAAAGTTTTGTAACTACATGAGATATGGCAGAGACTCTGACAACAGAGAGGGATGTAAAATGGAAATCCCAGCCTATGAAAAATATTTTATTTTCTAGAAAAAATATTTATATGTTGAATCCCAAAAAACACACAAAAAAAAGGAAAAAAAAAAAAAAAGATGCAGCCAGACGTGGAGGAAGAGAGATGTCAGAGGCAGGAGATTGGGATCCCCTCTATATTTCTGTCTGTACTCCATCTATCTATAGTAAATAGCACTGACAAGAATCTTCTTGGGAAGACCAAGTAATGGTCCTTTTTGTATCAGAGTGTATATTAGATATGTATATTAGATATTTAGAAGATTTCAACATAGAGAATTTAAAAAAAAAAAAAAAAAGAGGATTTTTCATTTCAACAGGGAAATAATTTCAACCAGATATTACCAACAAGCTGTTTTCTGCTCACTTCTTGAAGCTCTCAACTGGAGCTGAACCAATCAAGAAATTGACTCATTAAGGCAACTATTGCACATTTGTAAATTCAGAAATCACTTTTGCAACTGCTATTGACATTAAGGATCACTTACTCTTACTTAATCACTTAACGGCAGTTAAAATTAAATCCTTTTTAAATCAATGGATTTACTATATTCTAGCTGGGTTAATTATCTCTATAGATCCTAGAGATGACTTGGCAAAGTCAGAGACTTTGTTTAGGAGGGTTTATAAAAAAAAGTAACTAATACAAAATGTATTCAGTGACTAGACGTTTTCTACAGGGAATTTTCCCTGAGCAGTACGAGTTTTCTTCAGTGTAAAGCGTAGAGCTATCTCCTACCCTAGGTACATCATCCAACATAAGAGTGAGAAGGTCGTTGTATTGATACCAAGAATATCAGGTCCCAAGGTAAGCCTTTTACAACATCCAGTGTAGGATTTGATTTGCCAGGATTGTTCAGATGACATTGAATGCTACAGAGGTTCATTTCAAAACACAGTTAGAAAAGTGTATATATATATATATATGTATACATACACACTTATTCCTGAAACTGTTTTTTCATTGCTCATGTCATAAGTCAGACAGGTAATAGAACCAGTCAAAAGAGGATGGACTGAACAGACAACATTCCACATGGGCTGTTTTGGAAAAACTGTGCTAAATATGTTGGACATTATGAATTCTAGCTTAGGTAACTAAAACCTACCCATTCTCTTTCTCAGCACTGTGAATTACTATTCTATTGCTGGGCATCTAATTTTCATTTGTTGTGGCATAGTCTCACTATGCTTTTATTTCAATCTGGATTTGATGCCTAGGCTCTCTAATATAATGTCTGAGGGATTAGATGCTCTATGGTAAGCTCTACTTCAACTGGTACACTGAAGATGGAGCCAGCCAGATAAGTTAGTCTGTAGAAAGAATTCAGATCCCAGGGGCTTAGTTACATTAATTTAATTCACAGTTACATTACGAACAGATTTCTTGCTCTGGTTGTCATTTATTTCTCCATACAGGTTGTGCTGTGAGAGGAATACCTCCTCAACATGAGAGAAAAGGTCTCATGATGTGGAAAGTCCAGGTTTCTGCTATACCTGATCCACATCAGATCTTACCTGGTCCTCAGCAGGGACTTCTCATTATCTGAAGCAGGTATCTACATGTTTGTTTCCTGTGGTTGGCACTAGGCATACATACAAAGTAATACCTGAGTCACAGAACAAGGCAACACATAGATTCTTTATGTCAAGTACTAGAACAAGTACCTGAGTCAGTTGTACAGCAAAACTTACATTATTTTTCAGAAGTAGCAAAAAGAGAATATGAAACACATGATTACTTCTGTCCCATCTCTCTGAGTTAAGCAGAGGACATCTTCTGTCTTGGTCCTCTACATCTCAGATGAGTGCTAATTGGAGTTAAGTAAAAGCCAGTGAGCATCTTCTTTGACTGTGTTTTGTTTAATACTCTGTCTGCTAACCACTGTCTGAGGACATATGTTGGTCTGGACCACAACAGCAAGTCAAGCAGAGGAACATATAGCTCACAATGCCAGCAGTATTTTGTTCTGAGTACCCTGACGAGGTAAGTAAAGATGTAGTGGTTTTGTGACAGCATCTTAGGATGTAGATTAAAAAAAAAAAAAAAAATTTGCAAAACTTTTGCAAAACTGCTGCTTCTCATTGCTCACCCTCACAGTTGCTCTCTTGCATCATCAACCCCTACCCTTAGACATTTGTCCTTGCCCCATGCTGCCAAATCTGTCATGCTGGTGCAAATGTCTGTGTGTACAGATGGTAAACCAGTTCAGGACTCCATGCACAGCTAGCAGCCAGAGCAGTTTCTCAATCTATTTCACCTTGTGTGGGCACACAAACACTTGTGTTGGCAGAGAAGAGGCACAGCATGAGGATAGAAACTATAGTCAAGAACAGGGAGGAGAAAATTATAGCTTGAGTTGATCTAAGCAGTTACTGAAAGTAAAGTTATGATCTATGTACCTAGAGAAACATAATGAGTGAATTCAAACACTTTCAAGGCCCACTGCAGTTGGAAAGTGGCTAGGAGGTTTCTTTATGATGATCTCACCTCCTTATTCCTGTTTTCTTTTGTCTTGACATCACACTGTGACATTGTCATGGTGCTCCACTTTGATCTGTGCTTTGTACTTGGTGACTGATTTCGTATGCTATTTAACTATTGCTTTACATATTAAACTTATGGTTAGAGATGTCAGAATCAACAAAGTTACTGTACGTCATCTGAGGCCACATACAGTGTTAGCACTCAAAACTAGAGCCATTCAAAAATATATATATAAATACATATATATTCTGAAAGGCTTCCCCAGTCCTGCATAAGCAACAACAATTTATTATTGTTATTTCTGTGCACATAAAATGAAGTTTCTTTCAAATGGGGAAAGCCCAGGAAAATATTAAATCCAAATCAAGACAGTTTTAACAAGAGCTAAAAGTGACTAGAAGAAGTACCAAAACTTGCTGAATGTTTAGCTTGACTTGCCAATGAGACTGTAGATTAATTTTACTTTCAGTTTATCTGACAACAATATGGTCAATATTAAGCCCATTGAGGGTGGTGAGGCCTAGCAGAGAGATCTAGACAAATTAGAGAGCTGGGCAATATGAAGTTTAACAAGAGCAAGTGCCAGATTCTGCACTTCAGGGGCAACCCTTGTTATACATACAGACTGGGAGACAAGATGCTGGAGAGCAACCCCACAGAAAGGGATCTAGGGGTTTTGATCGACAGCAAGCTGAACATGAGCCAGCAGTGTGCCTTTGCATCCAGGAGGGCCAACCATATCCTGGAGTACATCAAGAATAGCATTGCTAGATGGTCAAGGGAAGTGATTGTCCCACTCTGCTCTGCGCTGGTGTGGCATCACCTTGAATACTGTGTGCAGTTTTGGGTGCCAGATTATGAGAAAGGTATAAAACTGTTAGAGAGTGTCCAAAGGAGGGCAACAAAGATGGCAAAGGGTCTAGAGGGGAAGAGGTAAGAGGAGCAGCTGAAGTCACTTGGATTGTTCAGGCTGGAGAAGAGAAGATTGCGGGAAGACCTCATTGCAGTCTACAACTTCCTCACGAGGTAGAGCGGAGGCACAGGTGCTGATCTCTTCTCCATGGTGACCAGCAATAGGACGCAAGGGAACGGCTTGAAGCTGTGATAGGGGAGTGTGGTGGTTTTACTCGGGTGGGCAGCCGAGCTCCACCACAACTGCTCTCTCACTCCCCCTCCTCAAAGAGGAACAGGGAGAAAATACGATGAAAAGGGCTCAAGGGTTGAGATAAGGATGAGGAGATCGCACAGTAATTATCGTGATGGGCAAAACAGACTCAGCATAGGGAGATAGTAAGATTTATTGCTTATTACTAACAAGCTAGAGAAGTGAGAAACAAAAGAAAAGAAAAGAAAAAAAAAAAAAAGCACCTTCCCCCCCATCCACCCTCTTCCACCTCCTCCCCCCGAACAGTGCAGGGGAAGGGAGGAATGGGGGGTTATGGTCAGTCTATAGGGCTTCTTCGCCGCCGCTCCTTCTCAGTCACTCTTGTCCCCTGTGCTGTGGGGTCCCTCCCACAGGTTGCAGTCCTTGGTGAACTGATCTGGCGTGGGCTTCCCACAGGCAGCAGCTCTTCAAGAACTGCTCCAGATATGGGTCCATACCACGGGGTCCATCCCTCAGGAGCAAACTGCTCCAACCTGGATCCCCCATGGGCAGCAGCTCCTGCCAGATCACCTGCTCCTGCGTGGTCTCCTCTCCATGGGCTACAGGTCCGGCCCGGAATCTGCTCCGGCAGGGGTCTTCCACAGGCCGCAGCCTCCGTCAGTGCAGGTCCACCTGCTCCACCGTGGTCTTCTCCACAGGCTGCAGCGTGGAAACCTGCTGCACCGTGGTACTCCATGGGCTGCATGGGGACAGCCTGCTTCACCATGGTCCTCATCATAGGCCGCAGGGGACTTCTGCTCCGGTGCCTAGAGCACCTCTCCCCCTCCTTCTTCACTGACCTTGGTGCCTGCAAGGCTGTTTCTCACTCCTCTCACTCTCCCAGCTGCTGTGTGGTGCAGCGTTTTTTTTGTTTTTGTTTTTGTTTTTTTTTTGTTGTTTGTTTTTGGTTTTGGGTTTGTTTTTTTTTTTTTTGGTTTGGTTTGGTTTGGTTTGGTTTGGTTTTTTTCCCCTGTCTTAAATATGCCCTCACAGAGGCGCAAAACAACATCACTTATTGGCTCAGCTCTGGTCAGAAGTGAGGCCCTTACCAAACATGGCTTCTAGATCCTTCTCACAGAAGCCACCCCTATGGCCCCCTGCTACCAAAACCTTGCCACGTAAACCCACTACATTCCGCCCCTCGCCTCTGTGAAAAGCATATTTAAGAATAATCACAACAGGGAGGTTCAGGCTGGATATCAGGAAAAGGTTTTTCACAAAGAGGGTGGTTGGGCACTGGAACAGGCTCCCCAGGGAAGTGGTCACAGCACCAAGCCTGACAGAGTTCAAGAAACGTTTGGAAAATACTCTCAGACATATGATCTGATTTTTTATTATTATTTTTTGCCTGGGCCTTTGAGGACCCAGGAGTTGGACTCAATGATCCTTTTGGGTCCCTTCCAACTTGGATATTCTATGATTCTATGAGTCTATGAAACCATAACTATGATGTTTAGAGGAAGCATTTGATTCACTCTGATGTGAACATCAGTGCACCTTCAACTCTGAATACATTGCAACAAGGCCTGATAGACAATGCCGGTCTACACTATGAATTGCCAGGTTTCATCCAAATCACTCATAAACACAAGTGTAGTAGAGTTCCTAACTTCATCCACCTTGTCCACCTTTGTGGGGTCCCTCAAGGCTCCAGTGGGGTCCCTCAAGGCTCCATTTTAGGGCCAGTCCTCTTCAATGTTTTTATAAATGATTTGGATGTAGGACTAGAAGCAAATTTGCCGACAACACCAAACTTGGAGGAGTTGTGGACTCGGATGAGGGTGGAAAGGCCTTGCAGAGAGATCTGGACTGATTGGAGAGCTGGGCAATCACCAACCACATGAAGTTTAACAAAAGCAAGTGCCGGGTCCTGCACCTAGGACGGGGCAACCCTGGCTATATGTACAGACTGGGCGATGAGACGCTGGAGAGCAGCCCCACAGAGAGGGATCTGGGGGTTGTGGTTGACAGCAAGTTGAATATGAGCCAGCAGTGTGCCCTGGCAGCCAGGAGGGCCAACCGTATCCTGGGGTGCATCAAGCACGGCATCGCTGGTCGGACAAGGGAGGTGATTGTCCCGCTCTACTCTGTGCTGGTGTGGCCTCACCTTGAGTACTGTGTGCAGTTCTGGGCACCACAGTACAAAAAGGACATTAAACTGTTGGAGAGTGTCCAGAGGAGGGCTACGAAGATGGTGAAGGGCCTAGAGGGGAAGACATATGAGGAGTGGCTGAGGTCACTGGGCCTGTTCAGCCTGGAGAAGAGGAGGCTGAGGGGGGACCTCGTCGCGGTCTACAACTTCCTCGCGAGAGGCAGTGAAGAGGCAGGTGACCTATTCACTGTAAACACCAGTGATAGGACCTGCGGGAATGGTGTTAAGCTGAGGCAGGGGAAGTTTAGACTAGACATCAGGAAGAGGTTCTTCACCGAGAGGGTGGTCGCACACTGGAACAGGCTCCCCAGTGAAGTAGTCACTGCACCAACCCTGTCTGAATTTAAGAAGCGATTGGACTGTGCACTTAGTCACATGGTCTAAACTTTGGGCAGACCTGTGCAGTGCCAAGAGTTGGACTAGATGATCCTTTTGGGTCCCTTCCAACTCGGGATATTCTATGATTCTATGATTCTATGATTGTCTGCTTTGCTAATGCCTCTTCAGTTATTCTTTTTTTTTTTTTTTTTAATTCAACTTCCAACGATGAATGTACACCAGAAAATACAGTTAATAAAAACACATTCCAATAACACTCAAAAATTGTCAGTTCTTCAGTAAATATTTTACAGGTGTAAAAGAATTATCATCAGTAATTATTTAAGAGTAAAAAATACAGATTATTGCATGTACAAAAATATTCAGTTAAAAAAATCCTATGTAATAAAATCCTAATGCTGTTTAGTTATTTTTTTAACTATCAGCTACAACAGATAAAATGTAAATTCTGAATTATAAAAAGCTATATCTTAGAGCGAAAATAACTGAATATGAAATCAAAAGCTTACAAATACATTAAGCATACCAGAAGTACACTCACTGGTTTACTGTAGCTCCTAATTTAGCATTGCTAATCTATAAAGTGAATGTGGTCATTGTTTAGACATCAACATATTTAACTGGATATTTTTAAAAGCTAGTGGGAGATGTATATCCCAGATCTTCTTTTCTGATATAGTAGATTTGACACAATACAGAAACTAAAGCAACAAAAGAGGAGATTCTAAGATGATGGGTGAATATCATTCTGATGATTTTTAGCATGTTAGAGTTCTGAAGACATTTAATATTGGTATGCCTAAGCTCTTGTCGAAAACATCTATCCTATTTGTTTTTGTAACTGTCTGCAATAATATACTAACAAGCTGATATATCTTTATTGCATCGTATGATCATGTGATTGACAGATTAGAAAAAGTTACTTAAACTACAAGTAAATGAGGTTAAACAGAAAAATTACACAACATAATTCACAGAGGAACAAAAAATAGTAATCTTTGTAAAGGTACCTTATGCTTCAGATTTTCTTTGACCATGATGCTAGAGCAAAGGGTAAAGGAAAAAAATATATTAACTATTTGATAGCTTTTGTTTCATCCTTCAAAAGTTTTTGATCAGCTTCTTGCTAGCTTGCTGTTAACAAACTAAGGATGAAAGATTAATGTTAAAAAAAAAAAAGAAAATAGAAAATAGATCATTCTCTCCTTAATATCGCTCAGAAAAAAAAAGAAAAAAAAAAAAGAAAAAAAAAACTTTGTAAGGTGTTTAAGTGTATAAACATCATGTTCTTATTTACAGATGTCCAACCATCATATCTGAGAAGAGAAGATACCCACCTGTGACTGACTCCTGAGCAAACAGGTGAATGATCCCTGCTGTACTCACTCTGTTCAGTGTACCAGAAGTTGTTTGGTATGTTCAGCCCCAACAGAGTGCACTTATGCTTTAGTCATTTCTTTTGGGGAGGAAAATGAAGAGGGTTTTGGGACATCGCCAACGGGATTTTCAGATTCCATCAGCACCCCACACTGGGATGTTATGTGCAGGTCCTGGGAACTTGTCAGCAAAGCAGAGTCAGATGGCACAGAAAAACATCACACCCATGGTATCAGTGGATCTTTGAAGGAAGACAATGGCATTGCAGAGGGGATTCATATTGAGATAGGTCTCATTTCTCACCCTCCAGACTTTGGCAAGACCCCCTTTCTTTTCATATTCTGATATGTTTACATTAAGTCACTCCAGGCAAAATCTGTGAAGAACCTGATATGCACTCCCAGAATATCACTACAAATTTCCCTCGGTGTTCTGGACTGCCTGACTCTTGTTGACTGACTACGCACATTGAAGAGAGCCAGGAGTAGGTTACCTGCTTTACTACTTACCTAGAAGTTAAAAGAGCTAATGATGAACACCACATCCCCAAAGTCACATATGATACCACTACAGAGCGGCAAAGTGATCTCAAAAAAGCTTTGAATTCAGGGGCGCTCCAGGGACCCAGAACCTAACATTTTCAGAACCTGAGCTTTAACTCAAGAGCAAGACTTATCTTCCTCTCTCTCTCTCTCTCTCTCTCTCTCTCTCTCTCTCTCTCTGTCTCTCAGTTGGCATCTCAGTATTTGCAGAAAACACTGAAGAGCCCTGGCATGGAGGAACCTTGGTTGCACATTCTACTGTCATTGCCAGGGTTGATGGGACAGTCAGTGTATGAACAGAACACTGTTACTCATTTCTACTCTAACTGATGCTAATGTGTTGATTTCTACATTTCCTTCCTTAAACCTGTGGTTATTAAGGTCTCCTTCATCCCTGGGAGCATTATTTTCTCTAGAACTAGCAGGCAATCAAATGCAGATTCCTAAATACCAGCTTTCAGGACAGTATCTAAGGAGCTGTGATCATCTCTAGTTTGCCTAAAAAGATGTTAGATAACACAGTCTCAGTAGTTGTATCTCACCACTCATGGTAGGAGTGTTCATATAAGTTGTTATGGGGTCCTCAGACGTTGGAAAAGTTCATTGTGCTTGTGACGAAGCAGCTGCGATGAATCTGATACAAAGGGAATATGGCAGTTGTTCAGATGTCTTTGTGTCTGTGGGCTCCAGTCACACCATGCAAATACAGTAAAGTAAGAAGACATTTTTGATCTATGTGTGAGCTTCAAAAAAGATTTCTTTCCAGCTTTTTAGTGTGAAAGAGCTCAAAGATTTACAACAATGCTTGCAACACTATTTCTTTACATACTCCTTTAGCCATCAGACTTGTCTTTTTTATTCTTTTTTCACTAGAAGCCATTCTAAAAAACAATATATTAATTTTCTTAAAATTCTTGGGTTTGTACATCATCATCTACAATCCTATATACTACTTGAGAGCTGCAGACCTCAGCATTCTTTGCACTAAATAAAACAGGAATCTCTACCAAAAGAGTGGAAGGAAATATTAAGATCAGCGTATGCCATTACAAGTCTTTCCTAAATAACATGAGGCCAAGATTTTCACTAAAGAATCCCTACATTAATTCCACATATCCTGATTTAATTAGAAGATGTCTTCTACACAGGCACCAACCTTTTTTTTAAAGATTTCAAGTAATGCAGAACCCATCACAAGAATTAATAATTTTTTCTGATAGACAACAGTCTTCACTATAAAAATATGCATATTGTAATTGTCTGAGTTTTTTCACTTAGAATTATTATTATAGCTTTCTTCTGAATCTTTTGAGGTGAGAGTAGGTCAGTTCTTGCATTGGTGGATATTTTATCACAATGGCTGGTGACCCAACACATGTATACTATACATAGTGCTTTATTTACCTAGGTAAGTATGAACACGGACAATAAGAACGTAATCGCAGCAAAATTTAGGAAGCTTTTCTTTAGCTATGTTCAGGACTTGTAAATACAAAGCTAATTAATAAGCAAATATGACTATCTTGTTCATTCATTTATATATTTGTTTCTACATTTAACTGAGATGAACAGATTTTTCACACTGTAAAAACATCTTATTTCCAAAATATTTTGACGAATTTTTATCAAACATTCAACTACGTTTGTAAATATTTAAGCAGTTGATAACTAACTTTTATATTCTTGGAATCAGAGCTATTTTTGTTAAGGGCTTTGTAAACTATTTAAACTATGTGTGTGTCACTCCTTGAAACAACTTGTTTTATTTTTAGACCTGAGAAACAACACTAAGCATGTTTTTTTTGTTTTTTTTTTTTTTGTTTTTTTTTGTTTTTGTTTTTGTTTTTTAAGATAGGTCTTTGCACAAAGGTGTTTGCTTCTTAGTCCCATGAACTATGAAGTTACCAAATTCCTAATTAACTTTTTTTTTTTGATCAGCACTATGAAAAATGTACATCTTTCAATAAACCTTGTGACAGAGCTCTGAAAAATGTTTATAGAGTCTACTAGGATGTTATTATATTTGTGAGCTCTATGAAGCTCAAATGTTTGTTTCCATATTATTAGTTAACTAATCATATACAACATCAGGAAATATTTATCACAGAATACAGGTGTCTGTGATTTACTGAAAAAAAAAAAAAAATAAATTAAATCATATTTCTAGATGCACATCAAATCAACGTAAATCAGTGTCAGCCAGAAATTTATTTACTCTAATTACCTTGGCATCTACTTCAGATGTTGCAAATGAACAAAAATGATTACCAGATGTAAAATCTGGAGAAAAGACAAGTGATAGTCACTGCAGAGTTTGAACGTATGCATTATAATAGAAGTTTCCAAACCCTTGAAAGAACAGCCTATCAGAAGAAAATTACATTTCTCTTTACTCCCAGGTTCCTGAAAGAATTCTGATTCTAATAATATCTGAGCTAGAACTGTCAAACCAAATTCCTCTCCTCTGCAACATAAAAATAGCTTTAAAATCTAGGAGATATCAGCTCTATTTTTCAAGTATCCAATTTTCAGTCACAGTCCAAACCCTGTATCTAGAATGTAACTGTATTTGTAAGGCCCACACTCAACCTGGCAAAAGTCATGGTCATCATGCCAATTAGAAAAAAAAAAATGAGAACACCTCAAGAACTAATTATGCTTCTTGATGTTGAAGCTATCAACCAGGGCATCCCAAGCTTTACTGTGGTAAAGAACTTCCTCAGTCTTCTCCAAAGCTCTGGCATGTTGTTGAGGAACAGGTGACCAAATTTGTTGCTAATGTATTCCCATCCTATGTTTCAAGGAGAGGATAAACACCTTTAATTTTGTATTCCAGTTATGAAATATAAAACCTTTCAGACTATTTCATATTTCTGCATGATCTCCAAATAAAAATATCCAGTAGGACCAATCCTACCAGAACTTGTCTTGCAGTAGATTGCAAAGGATGTAATTATCATTATACAAGGTAGTGTACTGTGGATAATAATCTCAACTAAAAAAATAGGATAAGAAATTGTAGGATTTTTCTAAATGTCTATAGTGAGCTGGAATTTCACATCTTGGATAGGTGCAACCTATCTGACAAGTTAAAAAGTTTATTTATGAATATTTTAAAAGTATGTTTGAATAAAGAATATTCATCTATGCATGTAAAATATGGTTATAGATTATATTTGTTTATGCATATTGAATAATTGTCATTTAATTTGTTCTCCACCTGAAAACAATATTGTTTTACTGTCCTGATTTCATGGTATAGGTACATTGTGTAAAGGGAAAGCTGCTATATTTCTATTAAAGATTAAAAGTATTCAATGAGCAGAGGAGTTGCAGGAATATAATTCAATTTAATACCAGTAATTTGTGTAAATAAATGTCTAATAAGAAAGAATCATCATGAGTGGAAATTAGGAATGTTCAATTTTTCATGATACTTATCAAAAGAACAAGAGTCTGTGCTCATTAAAAATGTTCTAAAAATAACAAGGTTCTGTTTCTCCTACAAGTCCATATGAATTTTTTATTTTCCATTTTAAAATTAGGACTGTGCAATATACATGCATTTTTCTGCATATATTAATTGAATTTAAACTTTTCTGTTAAATTATTAACCATGACTTTAGTATGCTCTAAGGTGAGTAAATTAAGAAATCTTGAATTGCAAAGATGCAGAAAGTACTTGTATCAAAGGAACTAGTATTAAAATTGTCTTGAATTATCTAGGAATGGGTACTTTGCATTTTTATTTATTTTATTTATTTATTTTTCACCAAGAAGAAGTATGATGACTGATTTTCATTGTAGCTTTTTGGGCCTTTTGATGAGTTCACTGACTGATTAGTTAACATTGGTAGATTACAGCAGGCAGTTCTCTTCCCCAAAATGGTATTCCATTGAAAATGAGAGTTTTATGCAAACAGAAGCTACTTTGAGGTTAAGATCCATAACATTTAGGTAGATAAATATCAGGCCATCCTTAAAGTTTCCAAGTATTGTTGCCCAAAAGATGAAGGAGTAAAAAAAGATTCATACTTTTGATAAAGATTATTACTATTGATTTTCAGCTACTTACCATGGATAGTTTAGATAAACCAATCCTATATTTTTAATAGGGTAGAAAGGAAGACCCAGGGAACTACAGATGGGTGAAACTCACCTTGATGCCCAGGAAGATCATGGAAAAGATCTTCCTGGAAGCAATGTCAAGGCACATGCAAGACAAAGAGGTGATCCAAGACAGGCAGCATGGCTTCACTAAGGGCAAATAATGCCATACCAACCTGGTGGCCTTCTGTGATGGAGTGACTCCACCAGTTGACCTACCAATGTCATCTACCTGGACTTCTGTAAGACCTTTGGCATGGTCCCACATGACATCCTGGTCTCCAAAATGGAAAGATAGGGACTTGATGGATGGATAAGGAGTTGGCTTGAAGGTCGCATCTAGAAAGTGGTGGACAATGGCTCTATTTCCAGGTGAAGGCCAGTGATGTGTGGTGTCACCCAGGGGTCTGTCCTGGGATCGATACTGTTTCATATCTTTGTCAGTGACATACACAGTGGGATCGAGTGCACCCTCAGCAAGTTTGCAGATGACAACAAGCTAAGTGGTGAAGTTAATATAAGAGAAGGAAAGGAAGCCATCTAGTGGGAACTGGACAAGCTTGAGAATTGGTCCCATGTGAACCTAATCAGGTTCAACAAGTCTAAATGCAAGGTGCTGCACTTAGGTTGGGGCAATCCCAGACATGAGTACAGACTGGGCAAAGAACTCCATGAAAGCAGCCCTGCAGAGAAAGACTTGGGAGTTCTAGTGAACTAAAAGCTTGATGTGAGCCAACAGTACGTGCTTGAAGCCCAGAAGGCCAACTGCATCCTGGACTGCATCAAAAGCATTCTTGGGGATCCAAACTGCATCCTTGGGCTGCATCAAAAGCAGAACAGCCAGCAGGACGAGGGCCGTCATTGTCCCCCTTTACCCTCTGCCCTTGTGATGCCTCACTTGGAGTACTGCGTCCAAGTCTGGGGCCCCTGGCACAAAAAGGATGTGTATCTGTTAGAACAGGTCCAGAGGAGGTCTGTGAAGTTGATCAGAGGGTTGGAACACCTCTGCTACAAAGCAAGGCTGAGAGAGCTGGGTCTGTTCAGCCTGAAGAAGAGAAGGCTCTCGGGTGACCTTATTGCAGCTGTTCGATACTTAAAGAGGGCTTATAAAAAAGATGGAGAGCAACTTTTTACTTGGGCAGAGAATGACAGGACAAGGGGGAATGTTTTTAAACTGAAAGAGGGGAGATTTAGATTACAGGTTAGGAGTAAATTCTTCATTCAGAGGATGGTGAGGCACTGGACAAGTTGCCTAGAGAGGTTGTGGATGCCCCATGCCTGGAGGTGTTCAAGAGCAGGTTAGGTGATGCCTAACAGGTTAGGTGATGCCCTGGGCAACCTAATCAAATGGGAGGTGTCCCTGCTAGTGGCGGGGGGGGGTGGACGTTGATGATCTTTAAGGTCCCTTCCAACCCAAGCCATTCTATGATTCTATCTTCACTTTCTGAAGTTCAGGTACATGTATGTCAGTCTGTGTCAATCAAAATGAAGGAAATGTCAATGGTTTTCAACTATAAATGTCAGGAGGGGTAGTTATTATTCCCATACACTGGATTTCTTAGTATTTGCTCAAAGTCTTTAACTTGTGGCAAGTATTATGGCCTCTGTTTACACAGTTTGAACTTAGCATCAAAAGCAAGGAATAAGGTTTCTGGAAAATAGGTATTTGAAGTGTGGATAGTCATTTGTAGGTTGCTATATTAAGCCAAAACTTTAGGCCCTTTAAAGTGTACTACTAGAAGCATTGTTAACTGAGGTTACTAGCCATGACCATGTGAGTTAGTATTGTCATTAAAAAAGTCAAAATATATAAGAATGATGAAAGTACTAAAGAATATTTTTCACGCATTGTATTTTGAAGTAACTTTGTCTAATCCTTCTACTTTACCTAATAAAATGTTTAATACTGCCAATATTATGGAAATAATTACCTTTATTTGTCTACCATTAAGTTCAGAGGGAAGATAACATCAATAACAACGTTATTTGGAGAAAATAAAACAGGCAGACTAATTATAAAACTTTGCTTAATAAAAGCCTAAGTCTATTGCCTTTAGCACTGACATAATATAGTTTGGTATAATGATTACAGTTTTTAGGGAGAAATAACTAGTATGTTTGCCTCATCTTACTTATTTTTTAAATGATAATATATTATATAATTAATTTCAACAGAACCATCCTATCTCGTGGAAGATCTGTGGCAAGGGAAAATAACTTGCATCTAATGACTTTTCTGGCACGGTCGGTTCTTCCTTCTGGATCCTTTTATGTGAATGAGAATATTGATACTGATTTGAAAGGAGAGACTGGAAATGCATAACAAACACTTTCCCAAAACAGCTAGATACTGGAGAGCAAGTATCTGTCTATTCATCTAAAATATAGATCCTATTCCCCCCAAAAATATATCCAGAACTGTGCTGAATGGCTCTCATCTCGCTATCACTTCTTAGGCTTTTTCAGAGGACCATGACATTTTTTTCTTTTTCTTTCTTTGGGTACTTCATCAAGCTTATTCCTTCCTCCCAGAGTTTTGTGTTTCTCTGTCTCAGCTCTCTTTGTAGGTGCAATTTCATAGGAAAATGTTATCTTGTCACAAGATTCTCTTTGCCTTCCAGCTCAACTACTAAACTGAAACTCATTATGCTAGCAAATTTCACTACAAAGTCACTGGTGCTGTGAACCTAAAAACAGGATCAGAAAGCAGAGGGAAGGGGGAATCTATGTGAGAATGACAGAAGCTAGCATGGGAGTAGGAGAAGAATCCCAAGAGCTGGAAGGCCTCCAAATCTCCTATCTCTGGAATGATGTTTGCTTATTTGATAGCCTGCCATGGGCTCCTGCAAAAACTTAAACTATGACATATACAGCTGAGACTAAAGGTGGGTAACAGTTGCTCATTCTACCAGACAGACAATTTTATGGGCAGATGGGACAATTGCAATTTGTGTAGTATGGTCTTTTGTGTGACACAGGACCCCTAGATTCTATATTTGGAAGACTTCACACTTGTGTCTTAAAATAGAGGACTTCTCCTAACCCTATCTAAACTGCTTTAGGAGAGCTAGTGTTTCCTCCAGGCAAATCATCATACTGTCTATCACTTCTGCTATACCTTAGAGAAGAAACAGCAAGCAGAGAGTATTGTTGCAGACAGAGGAAAAGGCCAGCATCTGCCCCAGCAGTTTTCCCCATTTCTTATGGAACAAAGCTTGCCCTCAGTCCCATCACTGTCCAATTTTTTATTCACAAGACCTTTACTTAGCACTCAACGTATTCACTCATCTATTCTACCTAAGATTGAAAAGTGTTGTGCAGGGTATGCCATTTCTTAGATTTTTTTGAGAGAAGATTTGTTAGCTTATCAGATGATGTTTATCATTTTATGTAACTGAACTGAAGATATGCAAATTATCGTGTTAGCAAATGCCAAATATGGAACTACAAAAAATAATTTAACAAATAATTCATCTGCTCCTGACCACAGATTTGGCAAGACTGCAAATAATTATACTCTGGGGTTGTACAGGCATAAGGAAGAATACTGCAGTGATGTCTGAGTCATTCTCCAGCACAGAGAAATGAATGTGTATTTACTTTGGGAAAATACAGATGACTGAGAACAAATGATGGATTGATTAAAAAGCATATGATTCTGATGAAATTTGAAGGATCATGTCACAAGTTATACTACAGTCAGTGACTGACTGAAACCCCTTCAGCACATAAATATCTCTGTCATGTGTGAACCAGAAGAGATCTAGATTCCTATGGTTTCAAACCTTGAAATCGAGTTGGCATCAAATTGTATCATGGTATGGTGATTAGCCACACTGTGAGTAAGCTTGCAGCAATGTTTCTGTTTGAAGACAGATTCTCAAATCTGTCCAAAAGCCACATGCAGTGATGTCATCTTGAATACTGACAGAGTGAATTTTTCTTTCTTTTTTTTTTAATTTTTTTTTTTTCACATTTGAAATCTAAGGTTGGAAGCCCAACTTTCTGGATGCACCCAAGGAACAGAAGACTGTTTAAGCAAAAGCAGCAGTGTAGGATGAAAGTGGTTGACTGAGCAGAGTAATCCACATGTAAAAGGAAGCTGGTGTGTCTTAATTGTAAGTGTTTAAGAGCCCTCTCAAGCACAACACACCCCATTTTGCAGATTTGCAGAAGAACACCTGATATCCCCTTTTACTATATTTAGGAAAAGATCCCTTGTCAGGACAGAAAGCACATGATACAAAAGTCTTTAAGGCAGTCTTTTTCACTTTGAGACCTTTGTTTGTACAACAGGATAAGAGAGTTGTTGCCTGCTTAGCAGTGCGATTGGTAGCCTGCAAGCTTTCAACATGAAAACTATGTAAAGAACCCAAATGAACTTAGAGATGTTGTTTGTTTGTTTGTTTGTTTGTTTTTAATTATTATTTTTCAATATTACAGTGATTTAAACAGCTGCTACAAAATCTGACTGAGAATTGTAACTATTGTGTTCAGGATGTTGTAATCAGGTTCCTTTTTTTTTAAAAAAAAAAAAAAAAAAAACTTTGCTTAAGTATTGCCTGACAGCAATTGGACTGTGTGGCAAACCCTCAAAGGAGAGGTGATTGCTGTGCTTTGTGACAGGAGAACCACAGGAATGCAAAAAATTACAATTGGGAGCTTTTTATGTTTACACTGGTATGGATTCTATGAAGTTGATGCTACCATTCAGAATGTCTAAGATTAGTCAAAGCTTCCTTTAGATAGCACATTAATGTAATGGAATGTTTTCCATGTCTGTTTAATTTTAGCAAATTGTTCAATTGCCTCAATATTGTAAGTTTAAGGAAATCCTGCTGTCAATTCCTATTAAACTGGCCTGAGTTTTATATTGTTAATTCAGTTGTCTTTCACACTCTGGCTGCTAAACCTAAAGAACTCTTTACAAAGGCAGATTTATGATGGATGCCATCTGGCCTGATAGAAGGAAACAGATATTGATTTTTAATATTTTCTCCAAACTTGTTTACTCTAGGATAATACAGCAGCTGTGTGGCGGCTTGTCTCAGAGTGGAAAGGATTATTACCAGTGCCTTTTGATGAGATAAATTACCTAGAATGACTTGAATGGCTAAAGGGTATACTTTGATGTTATGTCGCTTCATTTACCCTTATGACTAAATGATTATTGATTTTATATTTTTAAGCTCTTGAAACGTGAAAATAAGTTGGTAGAGAAGCCTAGCTGTGTTAGTTTTATTAATTTATTTCTGCAGGGCATAATTCACTTTGGACCAGGTTGTGAAGGTTTTGGGTTCATGACCGACTCCAGATACAGTTGCAAAGAAATGGCTTATTTATATAGTCATTGCAAGTAGTTCCAAAATCAATACAGTCTGGGATTGGATGATTAAACTTAGTCCCTTTGTGGGATTCACTCCTGTAGCTACCTCTGAAATGATCTTGACTGAAGCAGATTCATGTGATCCAGTCTACAAATAGCAAGTTTGTTCAAGTTGAAATATTATTTTTTGCTCATCATTTTTTTATCTACTGTGTTCACTCAGTGACATTTTAACAACCAGAAAAAAGCAGTTGATTGACTACTTCAATGAAATCACTAATCTGCATTCAAAGAGTTGCCTCCAAAGACTACTTAGATTTTCCATGGATAGATTTAACTACTGCTTTGATCAGTTAGTCCCAGTATGCAGTGGATTTAGGTCTCTGTACTTCTGTAGGCAGCAGGAATCCAAGGTGTACACTAAACCTTTAGTCTTCACAGTTCAAAACAGTTATTTGCCTTTTGTGTACAGCAGACACCTACACATTTCTGTGAAGTATTGGATTTTCTGTCATCATTTAACATGTTGGTGCTATTTAATGTTTACCTGAAATATTACTCTGTTGTCAGTATATTGAAATATTTTGTGGACACTGGAACAAGTGCAGAAATGTTCTTTGAAAAAAAAAAAAAATCCCTCTACAGTTTCCCACAATGACTATATGTGTTCTGTTTGGTGCCTTCTTATACCTTAAACAGATATACTTTTAAACTTAATTTCTTCTGGAAAGGTTCAAAAACCAAAATGCTGCCATTTAGTCTCAAAAATTGTGGTTTGAAATCCTGACATTTCATTTACATAGACTGTGATAAAATTATAAATAATATTGTTAATAGTATTCCAGCTGTCTAAAATGAACTAAATGAAATAAACTGTAACAAAAGCTATGACTCTAACAAAGTTTATTATTTGAAGAGTTAGCAGTGCATGAACCTGTACAAGACTGTCTAAACTGAAGAATAATATTTCATGATTTAACAGTACATACCTATCCATCTTCTAAATAGGCTATTAACCATATGTTTGTCTCTTGTTCCAATGTAACTAAATGTGGAGATATTTTCTTTCAAAATACGTCTCACCTGAAACTATGCATTTCTATAACAGAGTTCTTCCTAAATATTAAGTTTTATACAGATAATCCTATTTACTTTAAGTGTGTGTATGTAAGTATTGTCAGAAGTATCATTCCCCCAAAGAATCTTTTATTGCTATGAGCCTTGACAGCATATTTTACAAAGTTAAAAAAGGTGTAAAACAATTTTCCTTACTTTAACCACACTATATGTATAATTAATGCGTAGTAAATTATATGGCCCAGTTTAAGGCTTGTTTAAATGCATAGGATTTGAAGTCTAATGCGGGAATAAAATAACTTTTGGACCAGAGTAATGTAATATGTTGATCCATTTTACAGCGTGGTGGTGATTATTTAATTAATCACCTTTTGACAATTATTCACACTGGTCCAAATCAAGGTCTCCATTAAAACCGAAGAATAGCTTCATTACAAATGACCCATAAAAGTGTCAAGTGCTGGCAGTGAAGACAAGTAATTTCCTTTCCCTTTAAAACCATTAGATCGAATGATGGGGGTGGGGAAGGTGATGAAGTGCATAATAGTGTGATTACAAAGAAAAGCTTAAACAGTAAATTTGACAGCCATGTTAGAGTAGATAGAAGATAAGGGTTATAAACTGCTGGTTCTATAACTCCAAAATCATTTAATTTCATAAGAAGACAGGAATGATTGGATTATATTTTTGAGAAACTTTTTTATCCTTTTTTTGTGTTTACTTATAAATTGAGATTTGTAAATTTTCTTATTCAAAGCCATGTGGTTATAAAATAAATACTGAATTGCCATCTGAACGTTGCTTAAAAGAGTAGCTAATTGAGACAAAATGGTTTTACAGGTTTTCAACTATTTTCAATTAATTGCTTATTAAGGCTTATCTGCCAAATCTTTTCAATTTCTTACTGGTTAGAAAAACAGCAGAACCTTTATGTCAGTGTATTGTATCCTTTATTTTACAACTGAGAACTACCAAGAGCTACCAATTGCTTTTGTGTAGAGTTAAAACTGTACTCATCTTTGATTAAATGCAGATGCTATACATCTTGCTGAAAGTCCTTACATAATTGCTATGCGAAAGTATGTGAAAATGTTTTAATTCTCAACTTGTAATAAAATCTTGTGTATTTCTTAAGTGACCACTAAAATTTGTCTATAAAACATGATTTTTTGCACTTTTCACTCAATATATATATATATATTTAATACTAAATCCTTCCCAATACACACTGAAAGTAGACAGGAGTGTAATTTCAGTAAGAATAAAAAGAATCCTAGAGCATCACTTTCAGACAGGCTGAACTGAAGAAAGCCTTATTCACAAACCGTGATCTGATTTTGAACATATGTTTAATAGTGGTCACAGCTTTTGCTGTTATTTTATTTGGTTGTGTTACTTCAGATGGTGGAATAAAGTTTTACTTAATAATTCTGGGTAGTGACCTTACCCTTATGTAGGCACACTGGCTACAGTTTTAGAGAGCTAACAGGTGGTGGCTATTAGTTGAGCTATCATTGCAAACAGACCTTAAAATAATACTTTCACTTTAAGGTTCTGGATAATCTTGCTAACATAGATTTCACTTACTGCAGAAGATGAATATATATTTACTAGTTTTTCAAAAGAGCAGCAAATATTGACCAGTTCTAGGGATGTATTTGTTAAATCTACTTGTCATTCTTTCTTTGATCTTCATTTGTTTTAAAACCTTACACCTCAGGTTTTACTAGTTACTGTAAAAAATCCCAAAAGTTCAAGTGCTGCTTCTAAAAACTAATGGCTATTGACTTTCATTAGGATTTCTGTGATGTTATCTGACCCTGTAAAGACATTTGTGGTATGCAGTTTACATTGTATCTAGTGATTGTATAATCATTATTGATTTTCCTTGTGTGTAGTACCTATGTCAAACAACCTAATATATTTAAATTGTGATTATTTCGGCAATATATCTATTATTAGATAAGATCAAAGCAGGCTAAATGTGTAGCTGATAGTGTGATAAGATGATATAATGTGTATTTGTGCCAGTATCTATGCCCTTTCTTGCATAAAAGTGCAATTCATAGTCTTTAATGATTAACTCTCTGAAGCATGTTGTGATTTCTATCCTGTGGTAGAATAAAGTAAGGCAGATGGATTAAAGGAAGCCCAATTTTTAAGCAAAAGGCCTAGGAGTTATGTAAATGTAATACAATTAGATGAATTGCTTTTCAAAGACCATGGGAAATCACTCTGTATACTACAATTCTTGCTTTCCTACCAGTACTTCTGAAGAAAACTAGAAATATATTTAGAAAGCTGCATGATTTCCCAAAGGATATAATTGCTTTTAATCCCATGAGTATGGATTAAGAGAATAACTCAGCCCATTACAGCAAGTGATTTTTCAGACTAATTTCATGAGTAGAATCGTTATTGTATTTTATTAGTGATCAAACACTATACTACTTAAACTGTAGTAGAAAAGTGGTAAGTCTAATGAATTCATTTAATATCAAAGAATGTTATACTTTACTTGTGGAATTTCTCTGTTTTTACTATTATGGTTTAATTAAAATATGTCTCTGGTCAGTAAATAAATGTCGCACTATGCATTTAATGCTATTTTAAAAGTACAAATATGTAAATATACCCATAGGGTTCAGGTGAAACAAACCAATCCTTTTATACTGTCTTAGTACTGTTACAATTTTATCATTTTCTATGTTGCTATACAAGCAGATGCTGTATTTGAAAACATAATGTATATGAATACAAAATGTACTCTTGAATATGTTTGTACTTTCTTAGCAAAACTGACAGCTTTGTTAAACTCTTTAACTACTTCTAAAAGATAGTGATGTTAATAACAGGCCGTCATTCATCACCTGATTCCACTTTCAGTTTTGAAATGGTTCCTGTGCAAGTACTAAACCTCAAATTTGAGTCATTGCTCACAACTCATAGTACAACATACATGTAGCTATTCTGTTGGTATTAGATTGACAAAGTCTCTACCAGTCTCCACTATACAATATGGAGATGTGTGCAATGTCCGTCATCTACTTACTATTTGCATCGTCAATATTTCTCTTTGATTTCACTCTTTATATCTTCTGTATCCAGCTCTAAGAATGGAAGCTATTGCCTTCCTGATCCTATTAACATTGTCTTCCGTATTTGGAAGTTACCAACTTTGACATTAAAGTTCTGGAACAACTCCATGAACCCATGTGAATGTTCCCTAATTCATGTCAAGGAATATCAGACATTAGTTCTACAATTAATATGATTGTGTGCAATAACCTGTCTGAGTGTGCTTGGAGTATTTAAGAAGAGCTCTCAGAAGCAGTTCTTCCAGTAAATCATTACTAAAGGTGATAGTTCTGATGACCACGTATCAAAGGAGCAAACCCAGGAAGAAGTGATGTGCAGTCAGAACATTTATTCATTGACTGATACAGGTGGATTAAGAACAGGATGTGTGACCAGAATGCTGGGAACTAAGTTTTAGTTCATCTGCAAGGATCAACTGCCCACCTGATAATGTCACTTTCTGGGTTCGGTCTCTAGTGCAAGACAGAGCACACAGGATGTTCCTTTGCTGTAGTTCACACCAGTGACCCAATCTTGAATTCTCCTGAGGCTCCAGATTGACCCCCAGTTGGGGTAAATATGATTCTTGATGGTGAGTTTTCTCATCTCAGATAGGAGAGTTCTGCTTTTAGTTGGGATTCTTGAATGACTGTGAAAATTTTTTGTTGATGATTCTCAGTTGTGGAAACTAAAAATCTTTTTCATTGGAAAGTTTCCATATGAACCTCAGTGATGGAGCTGAATGATGACTTAGTTATTATAATATTTTTTTCTAGCTCCTAGTTGTACAAGTCTTATCAAAGCAACATCAGGAATTTGAATAGTTCTGT